>NC_139990.1:9047337-9140570 GCF_964263955.1 Coregonus lavaretus | reverse complement strand
AACACTATTTCCCTGCCTGTGTTCTCCTGTGGCCTGTGGGTGTTTCAGTATGTCAGTCAGTCAATCCGTAAGTCAGTCAATCATTCTGTCAGTCCGTCAGTCAGTCAGTCAGTCAGCCAGTTAGCGAGCATTCAGTCAGTCAGAACTCTTGTGTACCCTTGAACTTTATCCTACCCAAAGAGGAAGTCATTCCCAAGGGTCCCTGCTGAACAAAGGCAGAACTATCAACGTCTCTGAACAATACCCTGCCCTAACAGGATGCAAAGAACGCTGCCGTTGTCGTCTTTTCATTTACGGTCATTGGAAATTTGCTAACCAACTAAATTAATTCCCAATGGTTCCTGATGAACAATGACTTAATGCTGAATAGTCTTCAATGTAAACCCTCCCCTTAAGAGACTGCCAAGACATTGTCACTGCTGCATTCTCTGTATGTTGCAAACAATTGCAATGTGGAGAACACTTGGTAGAGTGAACACACCCCACACTTGCATATCATTAGCATTCCCTAACAGCTCCTGTATGCGTAGCGGGGGAAACACACACACACCGACTCACAAATATTCCTTTGCCAAATATGTTTCATTTAAAGCCTGCTGCTGCCACTTCATAGCAGTTACAGACATGTTACAGAGAGGAACGCAAAGCCCAAAACATTATTTCCAAACGTATTATCCTCATTGGTTTCTTAGTATCCCAGTGTGTGTGTGTGCCTGACGGTATCCTTTCCTCTCCTTTCCTCTCCTTTCGCTATCCACCATATTGAAGCTTTCATTCTCTACTGCAAAATCAGTCAAACATGCGTGTGCATTTTTGCATGCTGCACGCTTCTGTGTGTGTCTGTGCATGCCTGCATTTCTGTATGTGTGTGTGTGTATGTGTTTGTGCCTGCCTGCCTGCACGCCTATGTGTGTGTGTGTGTGTGGCTGCATGTGTGTGTGTGCCTGCTTTCCTTCATGTGCGTGTGTACGTACATACGTACGCGTGCATTTGTTTGTGTGATCAATCAGTCCTCCCTCACTAGCCTGGCTTGATGTATCTCCAGCACTGAATCCTTTAAAGACTCTCAAGCACACCCTGATTTATTTAGCACAGTAGGGCTTTGTCCCAAATGACACACTATTCCCTTGAATACTACAACTGAACCCTATGGGCTCTGGTCAAAAGTAATGCACTATGTAGAGAATAGGGTGTCATTTTGGATGACACATAGGGCCTCCATTAGGAAGAGAAGCCAAATAATTACTTAGGTTAAATGGTTAGCCGAGCCTCATAGCTTGTTTTTCCTGCTACACTCAATAATTAATGTATTTCTCTGTTAACTTTCGTCCATTGCCAGAAACTTGTGGCTTGGCATGAAAGAGAGAATACACAGCCTGAACATGGAGCGTTTCACAGTTCAAAGTCAATGATGAATGCTGTGTCGATTCTGTTCCCAGTTGATCCATAAGGGAAAGACCATACCATATTGTCGGTTTAGTAGTATCAAAAAAGCTGGGTTATTGAAATAGAAATAAACCTCTAGCTTAAAGTGAGATATTTCTGTATTTCATTTTCAATAAATGTACAAACATTTATAAAATAAAATGTTTTCACTTTGTCATTATGGGGTTTTGTGTGTAGCTGGGTGAGTAAAACATCTATTTAATCCATTTTCAATTCAGGCTGAAACACAACAAAATGTGGAATAAGTCAAGGGGTATGAATACTTTCTGAAGGCACTGTATATAAGTCGACATAATTCAAGTAAACAATAGCACCAGAGTAAACAATCTTCTTGCTAGAGCGAAAAGATCAATCACCACTTCCTATGCAACTCTGTGAGGTCTCAGGGCATGTTGACCAATTAGGCAATTCCCCTTCACAGTGAATTACTTTTACATTTCACATTTTCATTTCAGTCATTTAGCAGACGCTCTTATCCAGAGCGACTTACAGTAGTGAGTGCATACATTTTCATACTTTTTTTCATACTGTTTACCATCCTTCACCCTCCACTACACACACACACACACAGACATGTGCACGGAAGCAGTCAAGCGTGCACATGCACACGCACACGCACACACACACATATACACACACACACACACACACACATCCACCATAAAGTTTTGCACTAGAAAATGAACACACTTTTCTGCTCTGAACAACCCTGTCTCAAAATCTATTCATATTCAATGTCCAGACACATTATACATGCACATATTTTCTGAATAAAACAACAAGGATCAGGCAATACAGACACACACCCTCCACTACACACACATTTGCACACACTCACACGTGCACGAAAGCATGCACGCACACATGCACACGCACACACAGACATGTGCACGGCAGCACTCATGCACATGCACACACACACATGCACACACACACGGCACTCACCTCCTTTACAGTTTTGCACTGGAAAATGAACATGCCTTTCTGCTCTGAATAATCCTGTCTCAAAATCTATTCATATTCCATGTCCAGACACACATTATACATGCGCATATTTTCCACACAAAATAGGATCAGACATTATAGACACAATGTTTCTTTCTCCACATATAACGTGCCATTCCATCTCGTATAAAAATTATATGAAGGTTAAAATGGGTTTTCATTTATTTTTCTAAGCACTAAGTGTATATACTGAACAAAAATATAAACGCAACATGAAACCATTTCAAAGATTTTACTGAGTTACAGTTCATATAACGAAATCAGTCAATTGAATTAAATTCATTAGACCCTAACCTGGGGAGCCAGGCCCAGCCAATCAGAATGAGTTTTTACCCACAAAAAGGCTTTATCACAGACAGAAATACTCAGTTTCATCAGCTGTCTGGGTGGCTGGTCTCAGACGATCCCGCAGGTGAAGAAGGCGGATGTGGAGGTCCTGAGCTGGCGTGGTTACACGTGGTCTGTGGTTGTGAGGCCAGTTGGACGTACTGCCAAATTCTCTAAAACGACGTTGGAGTTAGAGAAATGAACATTCAATTATCTGGTAAATGCTCTGGTGGACATTCCTGCAGTCAGCATGCCAACTGCCCACTCACTTTAAACTTGAGACATCTGTTGCATTGTGTTGTGTGACAAAACTGCACATTTTAGAGTGGCCTCTTATTGTCCCCAGCACAAGGTGCATCTGTGTAATGATCATGCTGTTTAATCAACTTCTTGATATGCCACACCTGTCAGGTGGATGGATTATCTTGGCAAAGGAGAAATGCTCACTAACATGGATGTAAAGGAATTTCTGCAGCAAATTTGGAAAAAATAAGCTTTTTGTGCATGTGGAAGATTTCTAGGATCTTTTATTTCAGATCATAAAACATGGGACCAACACTTTACATGTTGTGTTTATATTTTTGCTCAGTGTATTTAGCCAACTTTACTGATTTGTCAGCAATATACTGGTGTATCATACCTTCCCACTGGGTAGAGACGTCATTTCAGCGTCTAGTTTTGATTACATTTTGGTTGAGTTGTCAACTAACGTCAATTCAATGTGAAAGATTGGGTGAAAAAAATACGAAATCCCTATACGTTGATGACTTGCAAATCCAATCAGTTTTCCACGTTGATTCAACGTCATCAACGCGCGCACACACACACACACAAACGCAGGCACACACACACACACTATCTGCGTCAGAGCTTCTACTTGACCTTTCGGAGCAAACCTGAAAGATGGTGAAGAACTGAGACGACTGTGTTTTTTTTTCATGTTCTCGCTCTCCTCCTCTCCATGGGGTTTTCAGTAGAAGCCTTACGATCAATTACCCCCAGTGCCTGCTTAGCCTTACCACCCCCATGTGTGTACGCTGAAGTCTCTAGACACACACACACACACACAAACAAACATAACACAAGACTAACAAAGGAAGACGTTCTGAGATAGAGAGGGTCAACGAGAAAGAGAGACAGAGAAGGCTGTGAGTCAGAGACAGACACTAAGAGAAAAGAAGCAGAGGAGACTGAAAGAGGCTGATGTTCCATGTCAGTCACCCAGGCTAGGGCTCAGTGACAGCGGGTCAGGCACAGTGAATGATTGTATTAGATCCAGCCCATGAGCCCTAGAGATTCAGCTCTGTGTGCCCTCTAAGCCCTCCCATTTCTCAGCCTCAGCCAGGGGATTAGCTCCTGGGCATCGCACTGCTGGGCCACAGCCTGACTGAGACAAAGGAATGAAGCCCCACTACAGGGACTCAAATTAGGGAGGAGGGACAGAGGGAGAAGGAGGGAGGGATTGTCAAGAGGGAACGGTAGAGGCGGAGACGTAGAAAGAGAATAAGTGGACTGAGGAGGAGAGGGATTGTATAAAGAAGGAGTATGGCGAGATAAGTGATCAGATCAAGTGAATAAAGGTATAGCTTTGTCTACTATGTTTATCCTTTTGATATTGACTTGTATTATATTTGTATTTTTGATTGACAGGATCATTTAATTTGTATCTTATGGCTTCATGGTTCTCCTCCTTATGTTTAACAGGCACCATCATTCTCTCTCTCTCTCTCTCTCTCTCTCTCTCTCTCTCTCTCTCTCTCTCTCTCTCTCTCTCTCTCTCTCTCTCTCTCTCACTCATTCACTCACTCACTCACTCACTCACTCACTCACTCACTCACTCACTCTGACATGCCTGTCCAGAGGGCTCTATAGAGTCTGATGTAGTGCATTAGAAAGCCAAAGCTGCTGTTTGTTTAGTGATTTCATGCCCTCATTTATCTAACACAACCCTTAGCCCTCTTCCCCTAGCCCTCATCTCTCTAACACAACCCTTAACCCTCTTCCTCTACCCCTCATCTCTCTAAGACAACCCTTAGCCCTCTTCCTCTACCCCTCATTTCTCTAACAACCCTTAGCCCTCTCCCCCTACACCTTATCTCTCTAACACAACCCTTAGCCCTCTTCCTCTACCCCTCATTTCTCTAACACAACCCTTAGCCCTCTTCCTCTACCCCTCATTTCTCTAACAACCCTTAGCCCTCTCCCCCTACACCTTATCTCTCTAACACAACCCTTAGCCCTCTTCCTCTACCCCTCATTTCTCTAACACAACCCTTAGCCCTATTCCTCCACCCCTTATCTCTCTAACACAACCCTTAGCCCTCCTCCTCTACCCCCATCTCTCGAAAACAGCCATTAGCCCTCTTCCTCTACCCCTCATCTCTCTAACACAACCCTTAGCCCTCTTCCTCTACCCCTCATTTCTCTAACACAACCCTTACCCCTCTTCCTCTAGCCCTCATCTCTCTAACAAACCCTTAGCCCTCTGCCTCTACCCCTCATTTATCTAACACAACCCTTAGCCCTCTTCCTTTAGCCCTCATCTCTCTAACACAACCCTTAGCCCCCTTCGTCTAGCGCTCATCTCTCAAACACAACCCTTAGCCCTCATCCTCTACCCCTCATTTATCTAACACAACCCTTAGCCCTCATCCTCTACCCCTCATTTATCTAACACAACCCTTAGCCCTCTTCCTCTAGCCCTCATCTCTCTAACACAACCCTTAGCCCTCTCCCCCTACCCCTTATCTCTCTAACACAACCCTTAGCTATCTCTCTCTCTTCAGTCCCTCCTCAGCCAGAGAAGCAGCCCCTCCCTCCTGCCAAGTCCTCTCAGGCTGCCAGGGCCAGACCACAGCCCATGACTGAGGACAATAGAGACCCTGGGGTCTGGTGGTCCTACCTGGGTTAGCTGGCTAGGCAGAGCTTGTATTTCCTTTTATAGCCAGCCCCAGAATGTGTGGATGCACACACACACACACACACACACACACACACACACACACACACACACTCATTCACTCTGCCCTGTAAAGCCAATGCCAGCTCATCCTAGTCCTCTCTTTCCCTCTTCTGTTTTTTTCTCTATCTCCCTCCTCTGTTTAATCCCTCCTCCATTTCATCAGCCTCTTCCCTCTCTCTCTTTAATTGCCCCCTCTCTCTCTCTCTCTCTCTCTCTCTCTCTCTCTCTCTCTCTCTCTCTCTCTCTCTCTCTCTCTCTCTCTCTCTAGTTGCAGGAGTTGTACGCCAGTTCTGCAGCTGCTCCCTGAGGTCCACAGTGTTGTGATTGATTCATGATTCAAGTCCATATCAGATATCTAGCTAATTGCTGAATCACCCAGCCATAGCGAAAAGGGACCATTGAAACCCCCAGGCCCCACACCTCTGTGGCCAAGATTAGAGCTCCGTCACAGGGGTAGGGGGTGAGGCAGGAAAACCTGGCAGAAAACCTGGAGCATGATGCCGAAGACTCTCAGTCCACAGTCTTTGAAATCCAATACGGTATGTGTGTTAAATCACATGGGGAGTAAAGAGATTGCTGTTGCCAATCAGAAACACAAACACTCATAAACACAACCTCACTCAATTCAATCAGACCTTCACTCTTAGAAAACAAGGTGCTATATAGAACCTAAAAGGGTTCTTCGGCTGTCCCCATAAGAGAACACTTTGAAGAACAATTTGGTTCCAGGAAGAACCCTATTGGGTTCCAAGTAGAACCAAGTAGAACCTTTTCCTCAGAGGGTTCTACATGGAAACCAAAAAAGTTTTACAAAACAAAAAAGGGTTCTACCTGGAACCAAAAAGGGTTATCCTATGGAGACTAGAGTGTTGGCTACCTTTCAGCGTTTGCTTGAGCTGCAGATATTTCTCGATTTTGCCAGAGGACATTTTGGCATTGTAGCCATGTGGAATTCCCCAAAGTAGCAGTCAAGTCAAGGCCTGGAGTATTCTAAAAATGATTTTTAAATGAGAAAAGCATTACTCCAGGTAGTCCCAAATAGTTTTGCTAGACAGCTGCAGGTAATGAAGATGTGGGATGCTTCGCAAGCAGATGACTTAGGTACAACTACGACAGAGATGAGTATGTGTGTGTGTGTGTGTGTGTGTTGGTGTGTCTGTAAGAGAGAGACATACAAGGGAAGGATACTGTACTTATAGGAGGATCATCGGGGTGCACTAAATTTGCCAGGCTGCTCTTGTTGCCATGGCGATGACATGCAGAGGAGAGGGTTATTATCCCCAGATTATTAAGGGTTAATTTAGACATTGGAGACTGAAGCAACGTGGTTGGTAGAGTACAGGATAATTTAGACACTTGAGACTGAAGCAGAGTAGTGGGTAGAGTACAGGATAATTTAGACACTTGAGACTGAAGCAGAGTACTGGATAGAGTACAGGATACTTTAGACACTGGAGACTGAAGCAGAGTACTAGGTAGAGTACAGGATAATTTAGACACTGGAGACTGAAGCAGAGTAGTGGGTAGAGTACAGGATGAAGGCAATGAAAATATTTAAAGCCCCCATGCAGTCTTTTAATAAAAATAGATTGAATCATCACTGTACGTCTAATCAATCACTGTATGTTTATTTCATGAAAATAACTGCAAACATATTTTTTATCATTTATTTCCCTCAGCCTCCTTTTGCCAATGAAATGCTCAGTCTGATCGTGTGGGAGTGTTGATACAAATTTTTATATATTTACATACACAGCCCTGGAAATCATCTACACTCTAGAGCCTACCCAGGACCACATTCAGTTGCCAAACGTTTTTGAACGTTCCAGATAGAAATGTCATGATTCCTATTCTACATGTCAGAGAGGCACGTTTGTTCTACACAACATTGTTCTATCTGAACGTTCCAAAACGTTGCGTCCTGCTGAACATGCCCCCGCTTATCCCTTCAAAGTAAGAGGATACATATGCAAATAAAAGATGACTGGTCATTGGTCAGAATAATCAGATCAGATTGTGATGTTATTATCTGGGCCAAAAACTCCATCCCTCCTGAACAAGCTGAAATTCCAGGCATTTTTCTGTAGCTCTTATACAAAAAGGACATTATCATAGTTTTCTGAATTTCACAGTGTTATTTCGACCTTATAGTGTGGAAATAAAATTAAAAACACAGAAATCACGTTTTTCACTGCACCGCCCCTTTAAACAAGGGCACACTGTCACTGGAGATTGAGGGGGAGAGAAAAAGAGAGATAGAAAGAGTGAGGGAGAAAGCGAAAGAGAGAGAGAAGGACAGAGAGAGAGAGAAACAGAGAGAGAGTGTGAGAGGAGGCACAGAGAAAGAGAGCATAGGAGGGAGAGAGAGAAAACTGAGAGGGAGTGAGAGAGCAGGATTTTGGTGCTGAGCCTGATCCCACTCACAAAAGCAGGACAGATAATCAGCTTCCTCTCTCTCATCCGGGGTGATTCAGTCCTATATGGAATTCCCACGCGACGCAGGCCTTCCAAACCAGACCGCCATCCTCTCATCCCTTCTCCTTTATTCTGTGATCCCCTCTTCTCCAAGCCTCCCTCTTCTCTGAGTCTGTGACACCCACTCCGTAGTCCCCCCACTTGAGTCCCATCGTTAACCCTGAGAGTC
This sequence comes from Coregonus lavaretus, assembly GCF_964263955.1. NCBI lineage: Eukaryota > Metazoa > Chordata > Actinopteri > Salmoniformes > Salmonidae > Coregonus > Coregonus lavaretus. Next base: position 9,132,186 of record NC_139990.1, on the reverse strand, counting down.
TTTGCTCCTCTCTCTCATCTCCTTTGAAATGTTTTGTCCCCTTCATTGTTCCCTCCTTTTGTTCATTTAAAAAAGAAAAGGCTGTTTGTTGTCGATTACCTTCTGATTCATGTTTCTCTCCTTTGTCCTCTGCTCTTATTTTATTCCTGCTCCCTCTTCATTCTCCTATCATTGCTCTGTCATTTATGATGCAATCACACCATTCTCTGTAGTGAGGAAACTGTCTGTTATTCATTAGAAAACAAAACAAAAGCTATGCGTTAAACTATTTCCCTCCCAAAATATGGGTAGAAAAGTGTTTAATCCAATGGAATACAGGAGAAATGAAGATGAAATATGCATGTCTGTTTGTTACAGGTGTGTGTGTGTGTGTGTGTTTGTGGGTGTGTTTACGCGTGTGTGTGTTTTATTGCATATGTCTAAAATAAATTACCTTTCTAAATGCACTGAAGCTATCCCTCTAGCCTCCTATTATCCAGTTGATCTGAAGATGTTCTTCAGATTTGCTTCCAATATGTTGTTTAAATATGGATGGTAATGTAATGTGTGTGTGTTTATGCATCTGAGTCAAACATAGGTTCATTTCAACCCAAGATGATCTTATAGAATGGAAACATATGGCTTTGAGTACATACTTATACACCAGTGGTGGTCGGTGCCGTTTAAGATGAAGGCAGAACATTTTCTTGGAGCATGGTTTTTATTAAAGCATATTGGATGTCTGTCATTCATATTCCAATCACCCAGCTCAATGTAACATCAATAGGTTTAGGCTACTATATGATACTCAAGTTGTCCCTATAGCCATCATGAGGTTGCTACAACCTAGCCTATGAATGTAAGTTTACAACGTACGCTAGGTGCACAGGTCGAGATACATTTTAGTAATCAAGGTGACAGACATTGACACATTCAATACCGCCTTGCACACTCCTGCCTGCATCTAGCTGATCTAGGGAGTTTCTATTGGACACATTTAGGTATGTTTATCCCCGTTTTGTTCCGTTTGCTTCCGTTTAAGAATTTTATTTTTCAACAGAATTGGCGGAATGAATACACCCCTGATCACATGCAAACACAGTTCACTTTCATAGCAGCCACATATATACATACAATACAGCATGATCCCTTTGATCATTGTATAATTTCTTTTTTTTGCATCTCACCTTTTCCCTTCGCTTGTGGACTTCAGTATACAACACATCAGCTGTCTGTGACCAGGCGAAAAAACCTTTCCAATCCAAACCTTTTTATCATAACCACTAACCGCTACACACAGCCTACATCGTTGTCACTATATTAGAACATCATAGTGAACATAGCTACTAGAACTAACGTGTTAGTAAACCCGCTACAATCATGCAGTACAGTGTACAGTCAGCAAGCAGTTTAGCAGTTACACCATCGGGCCTCAGTGGCAATAAATTAATAAAACGAAAAGCTTACCTTAACATGGAACAGTTCCAGTATTGGATAGCCATAGCCAGTTAGCTAGCATAGCATCCCTCTCTGTTTGAGCTGAGTGTTTGAGTAGGCTAATCTAGCTGGCTGCATTAGCTAGCCAAGTAAGTGAAAGTGAAAGTGAAAAAAAATATGAAATCACTCTCATCTCCTTTATTTTTGAAGAAATTAATTTGTTAAAAACTGTTCAACTATTGTCTTTCTCTGTCTTTGAGTCAACTACTCACCACATGTTATGCTCTGCAGTGCTATCTAGCTGTTCAGTACTATATTCATTCTATGATCCTTTGGTTGGGTGGACAACATGTCAGTTCACGCTGCAAGAGCTCTGATAGGTTGGAGGACGTCCTCCGGAAGTTTTCATAATAACTGTGTAAGTCTATGGCAGGGGGTGAGAACCACAAGCCTCCTAGGTTTTGACTTGAAGTCAATGTACCCAGAGGAGAACGTAAACTAGCTGTCCTCCGGCTACACCATGGTGCTACCTACAGAGTACTGTTGAGGCTACTGTAGACCTTCATTGCAAAACAGTGTGTTTTAATCCATTATTTGGTGACGTGAATATATTCAATATAGTTTTATTTTTCATTTTTCACTATTAAAATTGTTCTGAAGTTCACTGAGGAGGATGGTCCTCCCCTTCCTCCCCTAAGGAGCCTCCACGGTTATACATCTGCAATGGAAGAGTGAAGAGTTAAGAGTGACAGAAAGCAGAAGAGAGAGAGAGAGAAATAAAGAGAGAGATGTTTGTGTTTTTTTGTGTGTCTGTGCAAGTGTGTGAGTGCTTGGAATTCAATGATCAACATACAGGTCGAGCCTAGAATTGCAATTGAGTTTAAAAAAATTCATTTTGTGTAGGCCTATGTCTGCGTCAACATATTTTTATTTGTTTGTATCTGTCAAATAGATCTATGTGTAGATGCAGAATATCATTGAACAGAAAGCAAGGGTGTCTAGCAATATATATTTGTCCACTGGCTTCGAACATTTAGTTTTTCTGTTAAAGTCTGTGCAATTAATTTAAATGGCCTAATATAAGTAAGATTGCAAAGCAATAAAATAAAGTTATTCGATTCCTAACATTAAAAAATATTAAATAAATGTAATACTTAATTATATTTTAGTCAGTGTCAAGGTACTTAGTGTAACAACCACTGAATACATATTGTAAAACCCTGAGGCAAAAGGTATATGGGCCATACTTGCAAACATAAGCAACCATTTAAAGTTAAATGGGTTCTCCAGCTCAAAATGCGTATCAGCCAATGAAAAGCCTTGATTTACTTGCATGTGACAGAACGGTAAATTGTAGTTGGTCCCATCAGATAACATGGTACACGTTAGCCCTATGCTAACCTCAACAGGTGGTATTGATTATATCCTGGCAAAACTTCTTCATCAGCCTATGAAAGATATCAGACTTTATATCCACTAACCAATGGCATTTCTTAAAATAGGTCAACCCTGGCCACTAGAGGGATGTTTTTGGTCTGGCCCCATAGCCTTTAAGTCAATAGTGGATATTAAATGTCATACGATCAGACAAACTTATACACTTAAAACTAAACTTTCTTCTCTGATTACCCTCTTCTCATGAGACCTATTTGGCTTTATAACATGTGTATTCGTTTTTTAATATTGCACCTGGCATTGCAATGAAAGTTATGAATGGATTTGGGTATTTTATTGTCATAGTTCACAAGATGGTTATGAGCGACTGCCAAACGACAATATTGGTGTTTCAACTGTGAAACCTTGAGCAATTAAACAAACTAAAAGTGTTTATTGGGTGAGGAAGAGAGGGTAGACGAGAGAAAAGCATGATGGGGGAGTGAGGAGAGGAAAGGGGATGGGAGGGAGACAGAGGAGGGGAAGATGAGAGAAGAGAAAAGAGAAGAAAAAAGAACAGAAGAGGGTAGGAGTATAGACAAGGGAAAAAGGGAAATAGGGGGAGAGTTTTGGTTTGCATCATAAGTGACGACGATGACAACACAGCTTTGTAACCTTTGACCATTCAACTGACTAGCTAAATGAACTCCCTCCCAGGGTCCAGACAGAAAGGGATGAGGTTGCACAGAGTCCAACTCTATCAGAAACCACAGGGAAACACAGACATACTATTCAGTTCTCTGACCATGACGATTGTCCTTGATACTCACCAAACAAAGTGAAGGGCTGAATCAATATACAGTCGGAATGGACACGACGTCTCCTCACCTACAGATGTCAGATCTGTGACCCATTTCGTCGCAAGAGAAAATAATTCAGCAACAGGAGGATTTGAATAAATATTTAAAATGTATAATCGCCGCCAGGGGGCAACTGGAAGCGGTGCTTGTAGGCTACACAATGCAGTACCATATCTAGGGGGCTATGTTTTGGGGAAGGCTCTGCAAATCCAACCGGCCTCACACCATCAAGTATCATCAAGTATTCTCACAGCTTGCTAAGCATTGTGAACTGCCATAGCGCAGTGGTCTGAGCAGAATGCTTCGGCTCCGAGAATCACCAGTTTGTGCCCAGCGCTGGGAAATAATTTTGACACTTTGTATGAATGGTAACTAATGTTGGTGTAGCATACTGTTATTAATTAGCCTACCTGCCTTCAATGGCACCTACTTTAGTAGGTAGCACTTTTCCAGTAGGTTACTGCCATTTGGGATGGGATTCGAAGGCAGCATCACGTGATAACGCATTCACATTCAAACCGAGCGCGAGACGTTTGTAGCCACATTGTAGCCACTGTAGCACCGTGAGCAACTAGTGCTAACAATTCAGTGAACAACTATCCCAAAATGGAAATATCTGACACAAATAACAAGTAAACAAGTAACAGAATCGATCTCCTCAGTACCTGTTAATGAAGTTGACACCGACCAGAATAATTATCCCACGGTATAGGGTCCTCCTCTCACATATTGCTAGGTCTGCTGCTCAACCGTGACAGATAAGCTTGCATGCATTATATCTTATGAGCATGATTTCTTATTTACATTTTTACATTTTTAGTCATTTAGCAGATGCTCTTATAAAGAGCGACTTACAGTTAGTGAGTGCATACATTTTTCCTATCTTATGGGCTATGATTTTTTTGAGATAGCTAAGTAAGCTATTTTACGGACTGTTTAAGAATGATTCATAGTCACTCTAGTGGTGTTTCACAGTTATCACACCCTGATCTGTTTCACCTGTCTTTGTGATTGTCTCCACCCCCCTCCAGGTGTCACCCATCTTCCCCATTATCCCCAGTGTATTTATACCTGTGTTCTCTGTTTGTCTGTTGCCAGTTCATTTTGTTTCGTCAAGCCTACCAGCGGGTTTCCCCTTGCACCTATCTTTTTCAAGTTCCTGTTTTCTAGTTTTCTCGGTTTTGACCATTCTGCCTGCCCTGACCCTGAGCCTGCCTGCCATTCTGTACCTTGTCACACCACCCTGGATTATTGACCTCTGCCTGCCCTGACCGTGAGACTGCCTGCCGTTCTGTACCTTTTGGACTCTGATCTGGATTACTGACCTCTGCTTGCCCTTGACCTGTCGTTTTCCTGCCCCCTGTTTTTGTAATACTCTTTTGTTACTTTGATACTGTCTGCATCTGGGTCTTCTCCTCAAACGTGATAACAGTGAAGCTAATATGTGACCCGTTTCAGGAAGCTAGGCGTATGTCGCACATCACTAATTCACAGGAGAGGCATTTTTATCAAAATTTGTTTTTTTTTGGCAGAAATGCCTTCTGGAACATGTGAACTTCCATGTGCCTTAATAACAAACTTGTATGCCATCTGTAAATGCGAATACAATTGTTAAATTACTAGCCAGTTGGTTTAGCCACGGAAAAAGAAAGGAACCTTCCTGCTAGCCATGATTGGCTGAGATAATGGATGGGCTTGACATGTCGAGAGATGAGTTCGGATTGGTCTGCTATGTAGCACGCTTCTGTCTATAACATGAGCTGCTCGGTATGTGTAGATAATCCTTGCTACCGCAGCTTTTTTGAAATATATAATGTTAGCCATGGAGAACTGCAAAAGTGTTGCTACTGCTCTCAACAACATTGCAGCACTGAATATAGCAGGCACTATCGACAAAGAATAGTGGGAAAAAGTTGTGATGGACTACTTTCTGCACACAGTGTGAACCCGGAGTGACTTGACACAACGGGCCAAACAAGCTGTAGCTACAAACAAAATGGAAACGACACAGGACGTCTTTTACTTAGTTAAAGGGATTCCAGTCTGTTGTGAAGCGTTCAGCCATGTACATGGTTAAGAGTCTAGCTACATGTTCAGATATTATAAATTGCTAATTTTGTCAGAAAGTCATTTTCATTGCAAGTTAAAGCGTACGGCTAGCTAGCTAGCGAACAATAGCTTGCTGGCTCGCTAGCTAACATTACGTGTATGATCTGTGTAGTAATATTATTTGTATATCAGAAAGCCATTTGCATTGCTAGTTATAGCCTAATGTTTGCTAGCTAGCTAACATTGAACCTAGTTGGTTAGCTTTAGCTACCTGTAGATTCATACTACAGCATTTCATGCATGGTGGCTAGCTATGACAATCCATTTGTATTGCTAGTAGTATGGTTTGGGATTATGGTTATTGTTTAGCTAGATAGCTAGCTAGCCACATATCTAAACAAAAGACTCCACTTCACCAGATGATTACATGACCCATCCAGTTAGCCAGGTGTTTCTAGGGGTGATTACGGCCATCTATTGTATTTCATGAACATCTGTACATGGCTAGACAATCGTAACCCATCCACTTATCTAGATGTGGCTGGGGGGGTGGTTATAGCATTTCTTTCACATGACCCATCAATTTAGAGAAGTGTTTCTGGGTAAGCATCATCTAATAATTATTCAATATTTATACAATATTTTTATCTGGACACTTTTTATTTTTGATATAGTGTGTGTTTACCAGAGATGATAATGTGAAGAACAGCATGACCTGCACCAAAGTCAGATTAGGATTTAGGCCAAGGACTAGATTAAGTGTATTTTTACCTGGATTTTTTCCTTATTGTAGGCTACTACTTTCATCACTTTTAGTCTTGAAATCTTGGTTGTTTACTACACTACCTCACTGTTTGGTACTTGGCCTCACGTGAATCTTTAAATAAATGGGTGGGGCTAAGGCTTAAGAGGGTGTGAATGATGCTGAATAGGTGTAGACAAAGAAGAGCTCTCCAGTAGGTGTACCAAAACATTAAAGGGACATTTTCTCAAAAGTGGGGTTACAAGTTTATCAACTTTCAAAGCAGAATTACTTTCCCATTGTTCCTCAACACCAGTGTATGATGTACAATTTTATAGCTCTGAGTCTCTACTTTTATCCAATGTAAAAAACACTATTTCAAATTTTGCAACTTAAGACCGAATCGAGGTGGTCGGTCACATTGCATTAGAGCTGCTGTTTTTTCTAACGAGTAGGCTTGGATTGTGATTCATCACAATCAACTATCATACCAGTGCATATTATTAAATGACACCGATGTTCAAGATAACATGGTTTTATATTAGTTGATAACTAATATTGAAACGTCATATGTTGAAATCTAGCTAGATTAGAAGGCTTAGGCTACATGTCCAATATAATTATATAAATGCATATCAAACAGTATATACAGCGCATTCGGAAAGTATTCAGACTTTTTACACATTTTGTTACGTTACAACCTTATTCTAAAATGGATTAAATAAATAAAAATCCTCATCAATCTACACAAAATACCCCATGTAAATGTAATTTAAAAACCCCCCATAAATTCCTTATTTACATAAGTATTCGAACCCTTTGCGATGAGACTCGAATTGAGCTCAGGTGCATCCTGTTTCCATTGATCATCCTTGAGATATTTCTACAACTTGATTGGAGTCCACCGCTGGTAAATTCAATTGATAGGACATGATTTGGAAAGGCACACACCTGTCTATAAGGTCCCACAGTTGACAGTGCATGTCAGAGCAAATACCAAGGCATGACGTCGAAGAAATTGTCCGTAGAGCTCTGAGACAGGATTGTGTCGAGGCAGAGATCTGGGGAAGGGTACCAAAAATGTCTGCAGCATTGAAGGTCCCCAAGAACACAGTGGTCTCCATCATTCTTAAATGGAAGAAGTTTGGAACCACCAAGACTCTTCCTAGAGCTGGCCGCCCGACCAAACTGAGCAATCGGGGGAGAAGGGCCTTGGTCAGGGAGGTGACCAAGAACCCGACGGTCCCTCTGACAGAGCTCCAGAGTTCCTCTGTGGAGATGGGAGAACATTTCAGAAGGACAACAATCTCTGCAGCACTCCACCAATCAGGCCTTTATGGTAGAGTGGCCAGACGGAAGGCACTCCTCAGTAAAATGTACATGACAGCCCGCTTGGAGTTTGCCAAAAGGCACCTAAAGACTCTCAGATCATGAGAAACAAAATGCACTGGTCTGAGGAAACCAAGATTGAACTCTTTGGCCTGAATGCCAAGGGTCACGTCTGAAAACCTGCTCCAGAGCTTTACACAGCCTGGAGGTGTGTTGGGTCATTGTCCTGTTGAAAAACAAATGATAGTCCCACTAAGCCCAAACCAGATGGGATGGCGTATCGCTGCAGAATGCTGTGGAAGCCATGCTGGTTAAGTGTGCCTTGAATTCTAAAAAAAATCCCATACAGTGTCACCAGCAAAGCACCCCCACACCATAACACCTCCTCCTCCATGCTTTACGGTGGTAACTACACAAGCGTAGATCATCCGTTCACCCACACCGCGTCTCACAAAGCGGGTGGAACCAAAAATCTCAAATTTGGACTCCAGACCAAAGGACTAATGTCCATTGCTCGTGTTTCCTGGCCCAAGCAGGTCTCTTCTTATTACATTTACATTTACATTTTTGTCATTTAGCAGACGCTCTTATCCAGAGCGACTTACAGTTAGAGAGTGTATACATTTTTTCATACTGGCCCCCCGTGGGAATCTAACCCACAACCCTGGCATTGCAAGCGCCATGCTCTACCAACTGAGCTACACGGGGCCCATCATGCAGACCGTGATAATAAACAGCAACTAGCCATTGACACCTTTCCTTCTAACAGTACAGAAATATACACATGTACTGCACATCCTGTGGACAATCATCCTTTCTCCTACTCTGTCGATTGGTGCAACTTACAAGCGGTTAACTGGGCAGGGTTAGAGTCAATGCCATTTCATCTTAGTCAATTCAGGAAGTAAACTGAAATTCTAATTCCAATTTTTCTCATGAAAAAGCTGTGAGGAAAATTTGAATTAGAATTTCAGTTACTGAAACTGACTTAATTGAAATGGAATAGACCCCATCCCTGATCACGGTGGTGATAACTAACCCAAGTTAGACCACAGCCTGTCATTTCCAGTGGGAGCAAATTAATCATAGTGTGCAGAACAAGCAAGGATTTATTTTAGAATTCAAGGCACACTTAACCAGCATTGCTTCCACAACATTCACCTCCTTGCTTGTTCTGCACACTATGATTAATTTGCTCTCACTGGAAACGACAGGCTGTGGTCTAACTTGGGTTAGTTATACAAATGTTTGTCAGCGCAATTGAGGCCATCTCCATTTTGAAGTAGTCAATTTTCTTTTTATATATGAGTTGGCAAACAAACTGAAAGGGTGCACACTGTGTGTTGTTTGAACAGATATAAAGACAAGGTTGGTGATTTACTGCCACCTGCAGTTATGGAATGTTTCATAATGTGTTTGGAGTTACCTTTCTAGCTAATAGACTATGTTAGAGTTTACACTTCCTTTTCTAATTATAATGTGGGTAGTCGTCGGGTGAGGTTGTGTCTCTCTCTGGCGGGAGGTAAGCTTGGCTTATATGGCTTATATACATAGTTTGGGCTTTGTCGAGTAAAGCTTAAACTATGTATTTAGATTGTAGTTAGGTATTTTAGGTAGTTATCGTGGGTTGTTGTATGTAATTATTGTAGGTTAGTATTGTATTTTCTTAATCTGTTTCTGCTGCTAAAGCCACTTTCTACCACTCTAAATTCCAAGCATCTGCCTCTAACCCTAGGAAGATATTTGCCATCTTCTCCTCCCTGCTGAATCCCCCCCCCCTCCTCCCTCTCTGTGGATGACTTCGTCAACCATTTTGAAAAGAAGGTTGACGACATCCGATCCTCGTTTGTTAAGTCAAATGACACTGCTGGTCCTGCTCACACTGCCCTACCGTATGCTTTGACTTCTTTCTCCCCTCTCTCTCCAGATGAAATCATGCGACTTGTGACGGCCGGCCGCCCAACAACCTGCCCGCTTGACCCTATCCCCTCCTCTCTTCTCCAGACCATCTCCGGTGACCTTCTCCCTTACCTCACCTCACTCATCAACTCATCCTTGACCGCTGGCTATGTCCCTTCTGTCTTCAAGACAGCGAGAGTTGCACCCCTTCTCAAAAAACGAACACTCGATCCCTCTGATGTCAACAACTACAGACCAGTATCCCTTCTTTCTTTCCTCTCCAAAACTCTTGAGCGTGCCGTCTTTAGCCAACTCTCTTGCTATCTCTCTCAGAATGACCTTCTTGATCCAAACCAGTCAGGTTTCAAGACTGGTCATTCAACTGAGACTGCTCTTCTCTGTGTCACAGAGGCTCTCCGCACTGCTAAAGCTAACTTTTTCTCCTCTGCTCTTGTCCTTCTAGACCTGTCTGCTGCCTTTGACACTGTGAACCATCAGATCCTCCTCTCCACCCTCTCCGAGTTGGGCATCTCCGGCGCGGCTCACTCTTGGATTGCGTCCTACCTGACCGGTCGCTCCTACCAAGTGGCGTGGCGAGAATCTGTCTCCGCACCACGTGTTCTCACCACTGGTGTCCTCCAGGGCTCAGTTCTAGGCCCTCTCCTATTCTCGCTATACACCAAGTCACTTGGCTCTGTCATATCCTCACATGGCCTCTCCTATCATTGCTACACAGACGACACACAACTAATCTTCTCCTTTCCCCCTTCTGATAACCAGGTGGCGAATCGCATCTCTGCATGTCTGGCAGACATATCAGTGTGGATGACGGATCACCACCTCAAGCTGAACCTCGGCAAGACAGATCTGCTCTTCCTCCCGGGGAAGGACTGCCCGTTCCATGATCTCGCCATCACGGTTGACAACTCCGTTGTGTCCTCCTCCCAGAGTGTGAAGAGCCTTGGCGTGACCCTGGACAACACCCTGTCGTTCTCCGCTAACATCAAGGCGGTGACCCGATCCTGTAGGTTCATGCTCTACAACATTCGGAGAGTACGACCCTGCCTTACACAGGAAGCGGCACAGGTCCTAATCCAGGCACTTGTCATCTCCCGTCTGGATTACTGCAACTCGCTGTTGGCTGGGCTCCCTGCCTGTGCAATTAAACCCCTACAACTCATCCAGAATGCCGCAGCCCGTCTGGTGTTCAACCTTCCCAAGTTTTCTCACGTCACCCCTCTCCTCCGCACACTCCACTGGCTTCCAGTTGAAGCTCGCATCTGCTACAAGACCATGGTGCTTGCCTACGGAGCTGTGAGGGGAACGGCACCTCCATACCTTCAGGTATTTATTTGAGCTGTTCTTTCCATAATATGGACTTGGTCTTTACCAAATAGGGCTGTCTTCTGTATACCGCTCAGCCCAGTCAAAACTGTTGGCTGCTCTGGCACCCCAATGGTGGAACAAGCTCCCTCATGATGCCAGGACAGCGGAGTCACTCACCACCTTCCGGAGACACTTGAAACCCCACCTCTTTAAGGAATACCTGGGATAGGATAAAGTAATCCTTCTACCCCCCCTTACCCCACCCCACCCCCCCAAAAAAGTATATATATATATATATATATATATTGTAAAGTGGTTATCCCACTGGCTATAAGGTGAATGCACCAATTTGTAAGTCGCTCTGGAAAAGAGCGTCTGCTAAATGACGTAAATGTAAATCACAAGTGCTCCCTTACTAACTGGCAGCTTTCGGGAGCAAAATCGCAGCAACGGCTATACTATACACAGGTGTAACGTTGCAGCACGCATTTTCAATTGATGTTGAACTTACTGAGCAATTTTGTGTATTCATATGTTTAAAAGAATATCACCATCTGCGAAGAACAGGTTTGAATGACAGCAAATAACCAGAGCTATCCCTTTTTTAAACCTGATGCCAACATGTAATGACAGGAGAGGGGTTTTGTGTTACCTTTCTTTTCAGGTTTGTCTTTTACATCCTCAAACTAGGCATGGACTTTTCAAAGTTAATTAAACACGTTAATTAAACACGATTTCACACTACCCAATCTGAGCCAGTCAGTCAAAGGGTTAACACAAGTCACTGAGACAGACTGACATTGGTGGCAACCATAATGTCAAGTACTGCTGTGTGTGAACATATAAACGACAGATCCCTTGTTTTGTAAAGTCAACTTAGAGACAGAACTATATGCCAGTAAAACCACCTTTTTTCTTTTTACACGAGTTGTGGCCACACAGACTTCAGTCAAGTCATACATTTCCAAATTCAAACTACTGACTGAGTGGATGATCAGTAATGGGCTGAAAGTGCGAGGAGCGCAAAGCAGCAGACCTTGATCCTGGTTAGTTAGTAAAAGAGTTCCTGAGCCAAATCAACAAAGCTACTCAATGACGTCTCATTGAGCAGCGAGGCAAATTTGAAATGTTTAAGTCAGTCGAAATGTTGCGCTGCTACGATGAATTGTGTGGATGAATGAAACCACAAGAGTTTGAACTAAAATGTACACAAAAATGAAATAAGAACAAAAATAAGAAAAAAAGGAATGCCAAAAGGTAGGAAGGGTGCAAGTACATGATACATAGTGAAACGGACACAACCCCCAATTGTCACAGCTCCTCGTGAAAATGTGCAAACTGTAGCACAAGGACTTTAACTGGAGTTTCTATGAAATGTGCTACTTGATCAAAAGCGTCCTTACCCTGAATGAGAATCATCTGGCAAGTGATACAGATGCAATCACATTCAGAGATCTTTCAATAAATAAGGCCTTTACTGGTTCCAAAGGTTTCGAACAAATTGCACTGGCTAACACAGAGGGCAAATAATCCTGCGCTTGCTCCTTTACAACAAGGGAGAAAAAATTAAAAAAGAAAGCAAATCAAACAAAACTGAAATTACAAAGAAATAACAGGGGTAGGGTTGACCAACCTGGTCCTGGAGAGCAAATTTTTTTGTTTTCAGATTTACCTGAATAAAGCTACTCATGCCTGAGCCTAAGCGAAGCTAGACTACTCTCAAGTCTAAACCTAAGCGAAGCTAGGCTAAGCTCAAGTCTAAACCTAAGCGAAGCTAGACTAAGCTGCTCAAGAGCAGCTCTTAACAGTGGCTGAAGTAAGGAGATTATAGTCTAACTACTCCAGTTGTACGAGTCAGTCGTCAATTGAAAGACTGCACCGAGACAGCCATCCATGATAAGGCTTTGGGACCCCCCCCCCCAGAAACGACAGTCCATCATTACTTGCAGTGCGCAAACCATCAAGCGCTAAGATGAAACTGGCTGTCATGAGGACCGCCACAGGAATGGAAGACCCAGAGTTACCTCTGCTGCAGAGGATAAGTTCATTAGAGTTACCAGCCTCAGAAATTGCAGCCCAAATAAACGCTTCACACAATTCAAAGTCACAGACACATCTCAACATCAACTGTTCAGAGGGGACTGTGTGAATAAGGCCTTCATGGTTGACATGCTACAAAGAAACCACTATTAAAGAACACCAATAAGAATAAGAGACATGCTTATACCAAGAAACACGAGCAATGGACATTAGACCGGTGGAAATGTGTCCTTTGGTCTGGAGTCCAAATGTGAGATTTTTGGTTCCAACCGCCGCGTCTTTGTGAGACGCGGTGTGGGTGAACGGATGAGCTCCGCATGTGTAGTTCCCACCGTAAAGCATGGAGGAGGTGTTATGGTGTGGGGGTGCTTTGCTGGTGACACTGTCTGTGATTTATTTAGAATTCAAGGCACACTTAACCAGCATGGCTACCACAGCATTCTGCAGCGATACGCCATCCCATCTGGTTTGGGCTTAGTGGGACTATCATTTGTTTTTCAACAGGACAATGAACCAACACACCTCCAGACTGTGTAAGGGCTATTTTACCAAGAAGGAAAGTGATGGAGTGCTGCATCAGATGACTTGGCCTCCACAATCCCCTGACCTCAACCCAATTGAGATGGTCTGGGATGAGTCGGATGGCAGAGTGAAGGAAAATCATTCAACAAGTGCTCAGCATATGTGGGAACTCCTTCAAGTCATTCCAGGTGAAGCTGGTTGAGAGAATGCCAAGAGTGTGCAAAGTTGTCATCAAGGCAACGGTTGGCTACTTGAATAATCTCAAATATAAAATATATTTTGATTTGTTTAACACTTTTTTGGTACTACATGATTCCGTATGTGTTTTTTCATAGTTTTGATATCTTCACTATTATTCTACAATGTAAAAAATAGTACAAATAAAGAAAACCCCTTGAATGAGTAGGTGTGTCCAAACTTTTGACTGGTATATATACAGTGGCGAAAAAAAGTATTTAGTCAGCCACCAATTGTGCAAGTTCTCCCACTTAAAAAGATGAGAGAGGCCTGTCATTTAATCATAGGTACATGTCAACTATGACAGACAAAATGAGAAAAAAAAATCCAGAAAATCACATTGTAGGATTTTTAATGAATTTATTTGCAAATTATGGTGGAAAATAAGTATTTGGTCAATAACAAAAGTTTCTCAATACTTTGTTATATACCCTTTGTTGGCAATGACACAGGTCAAACGTTTTCTGTAAGTCTTCACAAGGTTTTCACACACTGTTGCTGGTATTTTGGCCCATTCCTCCATGCAGATCTCCTCTAGAGCAGTGATGTTTTGGGGCTGTCGCTGGGTAACACAGACTTTCAACTCCCTCCAAAGATTTTCTATGGGGTTGAGATCTGGAGACTGGCTAGGCCACTCCAGGACCTTGAAATGCTTCTTACGAAGCCACTCCATCGTTGCCCGGGCGGTGTGTTTGGGATCATTGTCATGCTGAAAGTCCCAGCCATGTTTCATCTTCAATGCCCTTGCTAATGGAAGGAGGTTTTCACTCAAAATCTCACGATACATGGCCCCATTCATTCTTTCCTTTACACGGATCAGTCGTCCTGGTCCCTTTGCAGAAAAACAGCCCCAAAGCATGATGTTTCCACCCCCATGCTTCACAGTAGGTATGGTGTTCTTTGGATGCAACTCAGCATTCGTTGTCCTCCAAACACGACGAGTTGAGTTTTTACCAAAAAGTTCTATTTTGGTTTCATCTGACCATATGACATTCTCCCAATCCCCTTCTGGATCATCCAAATGCACTCTAGCAAACTTCAGACGGGCCTGGACATGTACTGGCTTAAGCAGGGGGACACGTCTGGCACTGCAGGATTTGAGTCCCTGGCGGCGTAGTGTGTTACTGATGGTAGGCTTTGTTACTTTGGTCCCAGCTCTCTGCAGGTCATTCACTAGGTCCCCCCGTGTGGTTCTGGGATTTTTGCTCACCGTTATTGTGATCATTTTGACCCCACGGGGTGAGATCTTGCGTGGAGCCCCAGATCGAGGGAGATTATCAGTGGTCTTGTATGTCTTCCATTTCCTAATAATTGCTCCCACAGTTGATTTCTTCAAACCAAGCTGCTTACCTATTGCAGTTTCAGTCTTCCCAGCCTGGTGCAGGTCTACAATTTTGTTTCTGGTGTCCTTTGACAGCTCTTTGGTCTTGGCCATAGTGGAGTTTGGAGTGTGACTGTTTGAGCTTGTGGACAGGTGTCTTTTATACTGATAACAAGTTCAAACAGGTGCCATTAATACAGGTAACGAGTGGAGGATAGAGGAGCCTCTTAAAGAAGAAGTTACAGGTCTGTGAGAGCCAGAAATCTTGCTTGTTTGTAGATGACCAAATACTTATTTTCCACCATAATTTGCAAATAAATTCATTAAAAATTCTACAATTTGATTTTCTGGATTTGTTTTCCTCAATTTGTCTGTCATAGTTGACGTGTACCTATGATGAAAATTACAGGCCTCTCTCATCTTTTTAAGTGGGAGAACTTGCACAATTGGTGGCTGACTAAATACTTTTTTTCCCCACTGTATATACAGTGGGGAGAACAAGTATTTGATACACTGCCGATTTTGCAGGTTTTCCTACTTACAAAGCATACACAAATCCAGAAAATCACATTGTATGATTTTTAAGTAATTAATTTGCATTTTATTGCATGACATAAGTATTTGATCACCTACCAACCAGTAAGAATTCCGGCTCTCTTGGTACAGAAACCTTTGTTGGCAATTACAGAGATCATACATTTCCTGTAGGTCTTGACCAGGTTTGCACACACTGCAGCAGGGATTTTGGCCCACTCCTCCATACAGACCTTCTCCAGATCCTTCAGGTTTCGGGGCTGTCGCTGGGCAATTCGGACTTTCAGCTCCCTCCAAAGATTTTCTATTGGGTTCAGGTCTGGAGACTGGCTAGGCCACTCCAGGACCTTGAGATGCTTCTTACGGAGCCACTCCTTAGTTGCCCTGGCTGTGGCATGCGCTGGCTTGAGCAGGGGGACCTTGTGTGCGCTGCAGGATTTTAATCCATGACGGCGTAGTGTGTTACTAATGGTTTTCTTTGAGACTGTGGTCCCAGCTCTCATCAGGTCATTGACCAGTTCCTGCCGTGTAGTTCTGGGCTGATCCCTCACCTTCCTCATGATCATTGATGCCCCACGAGGTGAGATCTTGCATGGAGCCCCAGACCGAGTGTGATTGACCGTCATCTTGAACTTCTTCCATTTTCTAATAATTGCTCCAACAGTTGTTGCCTTCTCACCAAGCTGCTTGCCTATTGTCCTGTAGCCCATCCCAGCCTTGTGCAGGTCTACAATTTTATCCCTGATGTCCTTACACAGCTCTCTGGTCTTGGCCATTGTGGAGAGGTTGGAGTCTGTTTGATTGAGTGTGTGGACAGGTGTCTTTTATACAGGTAATGAGTTCAAACAGGTGCAGTTAATACAGGTAATGAGTGGAGAACAGGAGGGCTTCTTAAAGAAAAACGAACAGGTCTGTGAGAGCCGGAATTCTTACTGGTTGGTTGGTGATCAAATACTTATGTCATGCAATAAAATGCAAATTATTTACTTAAAAATCATAAAATGTGATTTTCTGGATTTGTGTTTTAGATTCCGTCTCTCACAGTTGAAGCGTACCTATGATACAAATTACAGACCTCTACATGCTTTGTAAGTAGGAAAACCTGCAAAATCGGCAGTGTATCAAATACTTGTTTTCCCCACTGTATATATATATATATTTTTTTTTTCAATTAAATGAATACATCATTGTCATATTATTGATGCCATTCTCTCTCCTTGCAGGGGATTACACAGATAAACTGCAGTCACAAGATGCACAAGCCTCAAAACCAGAAACATGTATCTGTGCATGAGTCCTTAAAAACACAGTTCATTGTACAAAATAAGTAATTCCCAAGTGAGGGACATCTCAAGGACATTAACCTCCAACATTCATAAGCTTTTTCAGTACATGAGGGCAAAATTAGTCATGACAGTCACAGGTTTCTTTTATACACATTACAGGAGTTTACAGGTTTTTGTTATAGCCCTAACAGCTTATTCAACTAATTGTAGTCTACATTGAGCATTTCACACAGCGCAATCCCCTGGGAAAGAAATCACATCTGTATTTTAGAATGAGCATCGTAAGTTACAATGTCCTGACAAATCTGCATGATAAACAATAACATGGTTAAATCTATTTCTATCAAACATTGTGATGTTGCACAATCCTGAATAATATCCTGGGATATGGTGAATATCCTGGTGGCTGGGACATTCACAACAAGTTATTTACATCTGCAGGGTGTCAGGGGATGGGATGTCCTTCAACCTGGAGCAAGCAGAGACAAGGGGGGAGAAATTAACCTCACTGCTCAAATTACAGTGCTCTTTCAAGGTGCTGAAGCTTCACCTACCTTAATTTTTTTATAACAGTTTTGCATATTTTTACGTTTGGTCAAGTTGTTTACAGTAAGAGTAGATTAATTTAGCCTCTAATCTTAACTAGTAACAACAGCCCCAATGGTGCAACACAATAGGGGAAGGGAAAGTGGCAAGATAACATTTTGCTAACGTTAGCTATGTAAACGGACACTGCATGTAACTAGCTAGCAAAAAGGACTCATCAACAGAATGCACAAATAACTTGG
This sequence comes from Coregonus lavaretus, assembly GCF_964263955.1. Classification (NCBI taxonomy): domain Eukaryota; kingdom Metazoa; phylum Chordata; class Actinopteri; order Salmoniformes; family Salmonidae; genus Coregonus; species Coregonus lavaretus. The sequence goes on along the minus strand of NC_139990.1, from coordinate 9,114,463 downwards.
CTGGCTAGCAAGCCTAGATTGAACATCTACATTTTTCATCAAATGTTGTTAAAATGTCTTACCTCCAAATGAGTCGGGCCGGTCTGTTTTCCCCTGCCAAGCCAATGCAATGGAGTGAAACGCGATCAGGTGCCCACTGTAGTCCCTGAAAATAAAAATGGGCATAAATGATTTGCTACATGTCTTTAGTTGGTTAGCAAGTTCACCAATTCATGATTTAAAAACTGTCCGGATCTTCACAATTGACAGATTGCTGAATCTACAGTTAGTTTAGTAGTTCATCTCTAAACAGCTAGCCTGGCAACGGGCTGATAAACACCGTTACTCAACAATTTTGAAAGTAATTTGTTGAACATTTTAATTTGGTGAATAAATAAATGTTATACTTAGTTATTCCTTATTATTCTGGAAAATGTTATCTCAAGCGGGGACATCGGTCCGCCATTAATTCATTCATTTTCGCTGCGCAACAAGGTGTTATGGGATAGCCTCCCCGGCGAAGGATACATGGGATTGGGACATGCCAATTTTGATGTCCTGCCTAGAAATTCTGCCTCGGAAGGCAGCATCCTTATTATCGCCTCCTGATGTCTCGTTGAACCATCAATATGCGCTAAATTCACCCACATAGCTGATCTCAACTGCAGCCATTATTGGTCACCTCATAACCGTTCCCTAAAAGATGCTTGCAACCATAGTCGTTCAAGATATGTTCACCCTCTTGTTGGGATTGTCATCGCAACAACTAAGTCCTTTTTGAACAGACAATGGGCGATTTCGCTATTTGACAAGCATTCCATACAATAGAAATAAAGTATTTCCTCATTTACCAAGGCAAATCTAATGTGGCGATTTATCTGACACTTTGTATGAATAAAAAACTAATGTTGGTGTAGCCTACTGACTGTTATTATTTTATTTGTTTCCTATTTATGTTATTCAAAATTGTCTGGTATGGTCATTTCTAGATCAGGGGTAATACAACCCTGCACTGTCCATATTTGAAATGTGTAAAAACATCAAGTCAATCGGAGGAAATGTACTGAACAAAAACATAAACGCAACATGTAAAGTGTTGGTCCTATGGTTCATGAGCTGAAATAAAAGATCCCAGACATTTTCCAAACACACAAAAAACTTATTTGTGGCGACCCGTCATTCAGGGCACCTGTTTTGAGCCCCACATTTTTAGGATTTTTATTTATTTAAATAAAATAAAAAATTGTGGGCGAGTCCAAAAATGTATTATATGCTGCTGCATAAATTATGTAATATGCCATGGAGATACAGTGGGGAGAACAAGTATTTGATACACTGCCGATTTTGCAGGTTTTCCTACTTACAAAGCATGTAGAGGTCTGTAATTTTTATCATAGGTACACTTCAACTGTGAGAGACGGAATCTAAAACAAAAATCCAGTAAATCACATTGTATGATTTTTAAGTAATTAATTTGCATTTTATTGCATGACATAAGTATTTGATACATCAGAAAAGCAGAACTTAATATTTGGTACAGAAACCTCTGTTTGCAATTACAGAGATCATACGTTTCCTGTAGGTCTTGACCAGGTTTGCACACACTGCAGCAGGGATTTTGGCCCACTCCTCCATACAGACCTTCTCCAGATCCTTCAGGTTTCGGGGCTGTCGCTGGGCAATACGGACTTTCAGCTCCCTCCAAAGATTTTCTATTGGGTTCAGGTCTGGAGACTGGCTAGGCCACTCCAGGACCTTGAGATGCTTCTTACGGAGCCACTCCTTAGTTGCCCTGGCTGTGTGTTTCGGGTCGTTGTCATGCTGGAAGACCCAGCCACGACCCATCTTCAATGCTCTTACTGAGGGAAGGAGGTTGTTGGCCAAGATCTCGCGATACATGGCCCTTTCATCCTCCCCTCAATACGGTGCAGTCGTCCTGTCCCCTTTGCAGAATAGCATCCCCAAAGAATGATGTTTCCACCTCCATGTTTCATGGTTGGGATGGTGTTCTTGGGGTTGTACTCATCCTTCTTCTTCCTCCAAACACGGCGAGTGGAGTTTAGACCAAAAAGCTCTATTTTTGTCTCATCAGACCACATGACCTTCTCCCATTCCTCCTCTGGATCATCCAGATGGCCATTGGCAAACTTCAGACGGGCCTGGACATGCGCTGGCTTGAGCAGGGGGACCTTGCGTGCGCTGCAGGATTTTAATCCATGACGGCGTAGTGTGTTACTAATGGTTTTCTTTGAGACTGTGGTCCCAGCTCTCTTCAGTTCATTGACCAGGTCCTGCCGTGTAGTTCTGGGCTGATCCCTCACCTTCCTCATGATCATTGATGCCCCACGAGATGAGATCTTGCATGGAGCCCCAGACCGAGGGTGATTGACCGTCATCTTGAACTTCTTCCATTTTCTAATAATTGCACCAACAGTTGTTGCCTTCTCACCAATCTGCTTGCCTATTGTCCTGTAGCCCATCCTAGCCTTGTGCAGGTCTACAATTTTATCCCTGATGTCCTTACACAGCTCTCTGGTCTTGGCCATTGTGGAGAGGTTGGAGTCTGTTTGATTGAGTGTGTGGACAGGTGTCTTTTATACATGTAACAAGTTCAAACAGGTGCAGTTAATAGAGGTAATGAGTGGAGAACAGGAGGGCTTCTTAAAGAAAAACTAACAGGTCTGTGAGAGCCGGAATTCTTACTGGTTGGTAGGTGATCAAATACTTATGTCATGCAATAAAATGCAAATTAATTACTTAAAAATCATACAATGTGATTTTCTGGATTTTTGTTTTAGATTTCGTCTCTCACAGTTGAAGTGTACCTATGATAAAAATTACAGACCTCTACATGCTTTGTAAGTAGGAAAGCCTGCAAAATCGGCAGTGTATCAAATACTTGTTCTCCCCACTGTATGTATACTGTAGCTAAGAAAGTAATACTAAGTGTATGTTGTGTAGTAAGCTGTTAGTAGCCCATGTGCCTCAGCCTAATAATTTGGTCTATTTTCCCATCTTAATATCGCCTACTGTTCTGACTTGGTGGTGCACATGTAGCCTATAACCTGTTTTAGATAAATGTAATCATTGAATATTGTAAGAGCTTTCATTGTCTGCTTATATGCCCCCTTTATTTATCCTACGGTTCTGACTTGGTGTACAGGGAGAATACTGTAAGAACGGCCCATGTTCTGAATTCTGTCGCTGTACATATCAAAATGCTGAACAAATAGTTGTATTGACTACGTCCGTCCTGCTCATGTCTTAAGAGGCAATCCGTAAATTCGATTATCTGCTCGTCGTTCCCTTATGCCATAGTTTGTACATCTTAATTGTCAGTAGAAACCACATTTGTTTAAGCAAGTCAGCCATATTACCTATGTTTCTTTAAAAGGCAGTAAATGAGGCTGAATTAACTGTTTCGCTGCCAGACAAGGCTCCGCTGATAGCCAGGTGTAGCAGTAGTAAGGTGTTGGGACTGCTGTTGGGACTCAGCTGTTGTGACACTGCTGTTGGGACAGCTTTATGTAGGCCCTAACAGTTTGTGGGCACCGTTTGTCACTGTTATAGTGTAATGAATGTGTTATTTCTCTACCAACGTTGTTTTAGAGAATTTGGCAGTACGTCCAACCGGCCTCACAACTGCAGACCACGTGTTACCACGCCAGCCCAGGACGTCCACATCTGGCTTCTTCACCTGAGGGATCGTCTGAGACCACCCACCCGGACAGCTGATGAAACTGAGGAGTATTTATGTCTGTGATAAAGCCCTTTTGGGGGGAAAAACTCATTCTGATTGGCTGGGCCTTGCTCCCCAGTGGGTGGGCCAGTCTCAAATGTGGGTGGGCCTATGCCCTCCCAGGCCCACCTATGCCTGTGCCCCTGCCCAGTCATGTGAAATCCATAGATTAGGGCCTAATTTATTTATTTCAATTGACTGATTTCCTTCAATGAACTGTAACTCAGTAAAATTGTTGGAATTGTTCCATGTTGCGTTTATGTTATAGTTATTTGTGCCAGAAGGGTTTGGGATGGAATCGAACCCACGCTGACACAGTAGGCCTATATATGAGTGGTGAAGGCAGCTGCCCTAATTACTAGACCACCCCAGGCCACGGTTAAACGCAATTTTGAGTTTATTCGTAACCTTAGGATACACTAGACACTTGTATGTTGTATCTTAGTGGATACCAATATCTATAATGTGTTATTAAGGTATATACAACTATGGTTGTTGATGTGTATGGCTGCATTTCAGATACATTTTTGTACATTTGAATGTGGCAGTAATAGGACATAGGCCTAGCGTTTGCACGAGCGCAAGTACTAATCCCAATGACTCAACTGCCCCGCATGGAGAGAAAGAGAACTGCTCATTTTCAGCCACTCACAAGACTCATTTGAATTTCCTGATGCATCAGGACAATTCTCTGTGATAAAAGAGTTAAGATTCGACATCTGTAGGACATTGCCTCTCTCTCGCTGAGCTAAATAGATTTATTCTGTCTGTCTTTGTCATTCTCTTTTGACCTTCGTCCAGATCCCAGATGTACTAATGAATTAAAATGGCACTGACCGGCAGAAGAGAACAAACAGCCTTGAAGTGAACTTTACTTCACACTCTTGAACTTTCAAACTGGAAACCATTTTGTTTGATGTTTTTGACACCTTTCCACTTACTCCGCTCCAGCTATTACCACATGCCCGTCCTCCCCCATTAAAGTGCCACCAACCTCCTGTGAGTGAACAGTCTTCAACACTACTCACAAAAGACATTCAAACAGGGAAAATAAAAGGTTGTGCTGTCTTTCTGTGAATTGAATGGGTATTTACCTTTAAATGTCAAGCGTGCTTTAACGTGTGTCTAACACGGATCCAGTGATGTACCAGACACCCCCCCCCCCCCCCCCACAGCCCACGTGAGGCAGGGTGGGTCACCGAGCTTCAGGGGGCCCCCAACCCCCTTGAGGTCGGTGCCCCCCATATAGCATATGAACACGTCATAACCCATGGCAAAATGTTTAGAATTACAGGAAACTAGCTTAAAAATGCAACATTTTCTCTCAGAATCATGGCAAAATGTATAGAATAGCATGAGATTAGCTATACAACTGCTTATTGTTCCTGTTCTGACCTTGCGGGGGGTCCTTGCGAAACTGCGGTACGCCACTGTGTGGACCGGATGGAATCCCGGCCTTAGTTTATTCAGGAGTCTCTCTCTCTCTCTCTCTCTCTCGCTCTTTCTCTCTCAAAGTCTAAGCCATTGGAGGTTGTACTAAGGTAACATATGGAATTGTCTTAAGATGGTCATACCATGGATCATTTAGCTATTTGATTTGGAAATTGGAACCCCTTTTGGTATCCAAAATAACACATTCATTGAATAACACATTCATAAATGGGAAAAAAGACAGTCAAAAATGTATCATAAGGAATAAGGTTTTGAAGTGCCTGTCCTATATCTAGGAGATATAACAAAGCTCAGGAAATATATGTATATATTTTGGACACATATTTAATCCCTTATTTTTTTGGGCACAAAACTACCTCCTTACTTCCATGTGTTATCTTCCGACGAGTCCCGTGAAACTTATGGGCGTACAGACGTTTTTGTGAGAAGACCGATTTTCGCAATGTCTCATGGTCTGCCAAACACTGCTGTAGCTCTGCCACCTTCCACCGCTTAAGCTGACGGATTTTGATAGGGATGTTTTGTATTATGTTATTTTGATTGACGCATGGCTGCGTCATTAGACTCTTAAGGATTTGAACCTCCTTCCCCTATCACTCTGGCCCTTCTCTCCCTCTCTTCTCTCTTCTATATTTTCTCTCTCTCCCTTTCCCTACAGCACAGACGGGATAAATTGTTGGGTGTGCAGGTGTGAGTGCAGATCGTTGGACCAGTCAATACCTCCTCCCTTATTCCTCCTACTCTTATCTTCTCCAGGGAGACCAATGACAGAGGGTAGAATCGATCCCCCTGTTCCCTCCTCCCTCTCCTCTCTCTTTTCCATCCTATTTTATGGTTTATCCTCCTCTCCCTCCTGATCGATACTGAAGGTGAGATCTGTCAGGCCTCCTCTCCCACCTGTTCGATACTGGAGGTGAGATCTGTCTGGCCTCCTCTCCCACTTGTTCGATACTGGAGGTGAGATCTGTCTGGCCATGGCACTTTTAAAACACCTTCTTTACACTCCAAACTACTTGCCCGTTGGTGAACCCTGGATCAGGGGTTATAGCTTGTGCAGGCATTTGTTCCAGACCGTTATTCAGCGGCGGCTTGCCCATTAGTGCATTAGGTGCGGCGTCCCACTTGTGATTGGTAAAAAACAAACAATCTAAAGATGAGGAACACCTGCTCTTTTCATGACATAGACTGACCAGGTGAAGCCAGGTGAAAGCTATAATCCCTTATTGATGTCACCTGTTAATCCACTTCAAATCGGTGTAGATGAAGGGGAGGAGACAGGTTAAAGAATAATTTTAAAGCCTTGAGACAATTGAGACATGAATTGTGTATGTGTGCCATTCAGAGGGTGAATGGGCAAGACAAAAGACTTGTGCCTTTGAAAGGGGTATGGTAGTAGGGGTAGTAGGTGCCAGCACACCGGTTTGTGTACCAGTCAAAAGTTTGGACACACTTACTCATTCAAGGTTTTTATTTTATTTTAACTATTTTCTAAAACAGCATAAATGCGGGTGTATCACAAACCATGATCAAATTAATTAGCCACCTACAGTAATTCTGAGAAATATTGAGAAATAGTTTTGTTGTTGTTGTTGTTAAATTAACCAGTTATCTACCTTTGATAAGCAGCTAGCTAGCTATAACTAGCTGGTAGCTTGCTAGCTAGTTAGCTCCAATGCCAATTTCAAGTCTTTCTAAAGTCATATCTTACTAACTCAAAAATATGAAGTAATTTCAGAATGAACGTTAACTGTCTAGCACATCATGCTTCGTGACATTATGTTAGCTAGCTATTCCCAGTTAGGTCATGGGTTTTTACTTATTGTATCTGTATACTTCACGTTCTCTCTGGTGCACTCGTTCGTTCGTGAGCTGTCTGCTCGTTCTAAAGTATAAAATGGTGTGTATTCTAAATGGTCCTCTGTAGCTCAGCTGGTAGAGCACGGCGCTTGTAACACCAAGGTAGTGGGTTCGATCCCCGGGACCACCCATACACAAAAAATGTATGCACGCATGACTGTAAGTCGCTTTGGATAAAAGCGTCTGCTAAATGGCATATTATTATTATTATTATTAATCTAATCTGTTCAAAACAGTGGCAGCATGTGCAGCAGTGTTCATTCGGTTTTTTACATGCATAAGTGAAATAGGTGTATATATGTTGTTGTTCAAATGCACAGATCGCTTTATATATCTTCTCAAAGAAACTACCGGTAGTTCAAACACTTGGCATCATATTTCTGTCATGCTGATTTGTTGACAACTCCAACCATCTCGCGCCCTCTGTATTCAGCCAATCAGCGGCTGCCACTGCAATTATTGCTTAATATTATTCAACTATGTGTTGTCTGCATTTAAAATCAGGACTAGTTAGTTAAAGGTGTGTTAGAACAAGGTTGGGACAACAGCCTGCTTACCCCCAGGACCTCCAGGACTAGAGTTGTCATTTTTCTTACATAAGCTATGTTACTAAGTTTACCTCATGGGTGAGCTCTTATTGACACAACCACAGAACAAGCAAGTGAATACTACATTTTCGGTGAAGATCTTATTTTTTCTGTTTTCATGAACAGTATCTGTTATTCAGGAGTCAGGGCAGGGATCAGTGTGTTGGAGTTATGCATATGTTAACACACATAATTACTTAAATTATGACTTGACAGGTTCTCATTACTTCTTGTTGTGTAGCTGTTTCTCTCCCGGCAAAGCATATTGATTTTCCCAAGCTCTAATTCCAGCACTGAAATGAAAATGGATGGATTGCCATGACTGCTGTTGTCTTGCAACATTTGAATGTGGTAATTTTACAATATTACAGTACATTTTCCTTTTTCCACAGACAGACTGGCATTATCATACACTAAGCCAAGCAGAAATACAGATAGATGGATCATTCAACAGCCCAATATATTGATAGACATATCAGTATCGGTCTTCCTATGGGTTTATGCAATGTGTCTGTACCTGTGTGTGTATCTGTGTAGGTATGTAAATATTAGCCGTGGATGACTGCTGTACATGTTGGTGCACCATATATGTCAGGCTTGGAGAAGTGATTGTGTGTGCATGTCATCCTTATAGGAGCGATGGAAGATAATCCTACTGGGTTTGCTATCACATATATGTAATTGCCTTTTTATATACCCATATAAAAAAGTATATATTATACTATGGTCTAAATACTGTAGTATTACTATATTTATATACTTTAGCATTCACTGTAGTGTATTTGCGTACTTTACAGTAGTATTCAATGTAGTGTTTTTGGGCATTGTAGAATATTGTAGTACTTACTGTAGTGTTTTTGTTTTATTATCTTTGACATAGAAGTGGAGGCTTTCTCCTTGAGGAAACCTACTGGAGAAATACTAAAAGAGCACAATTTCCATAACCTGTAGGTAGGTAGGACTGGGATCTGAATGGATAGTTCAGATATTGTGCTCTTTTCTATAACCTGTATGAAACACAATATGGTCTATACTTAGCATGTAGGTTTTTCACTTATGCGTGGCACAAAATGGGACAGGGGGAGGGGAATGGGCAGGGTATACTGTGCCTTCAGAAAGTATTCATACCCCATGATTTATTTCACATTTTGTTGTGTTACAGCCTGAATTCAAAATGGATTACATATATTGTTTCTCACCCATCTACACACAATACCCAATAATGACAAAGTGAAAACATGTTTTTAGAAATGTTTGCTAATTTATAGAAAAATGAAATGCAGAAATATCTCATTTAAATAAGTATTGAAACCCCTGGGTCAATACATGTTAGAATCACCTCTGGAAGTGATTACAGGTTTGAGTCTTTCTGGGTAAGTCTCTAAGAGCATTGCACACCTGGATTGTACAATATTTGCACATTATTCTTACAAAAATTAATCAAGCTTTGTCAAGTTGGTTGTTGACCATTGCTGGACAGCCATTTTCAAGTCTTACCATAGATTTTCATGCCGATGTTGTCTTGGTAAGCATGCCGATGTTATCTTGGTAAGCAACTCCAGTGAATATCTGGCCTTGTGTTTTAGGTTATTGTCCTGCTGAAAGGTGAATTTGTCTCATAGTGTCTGTTTGAAAGCAGACTGAACCAGGTTTTCATCTAGGATTTTGCCTGTGCTTAGCTTTATTCTGTTTATTTTTATCCTAAAAATATCCCTTGCCGATGACAATAATACCCAAAACATGATGCAGCCACCATCATGCTTGAAAATATGAAGAGTGGTACTCAGTGATGTGTTGTGTTGGATTTGCCCCAAACATAACACTTTGTATCCAATTTGTAAGTCGCTCTGGATAAGAGCGTCTGCTAAATGACTTAAATGTAAATGTATTCAGGACATAAAGTATATTTCTTAGCCAATTTTTTGGCCAGTTTTATTTTAGTGCCTTATTTCAAACAGGATGCATGTTTTGGAATATTTGTTTAATCTGTACAGGCTTCCTTCTTTTCACGCTGTCATTTAGGTTAGTATTGTGCAGGAACTACAATGTTGTTGATCCGTCCTCTGTTTTCTCCTATCACAGCCATTAAACTCTGTAGCTGTTTTAAAGTCACCATTGGCCTCATGGTGAAATCACTGAGCGATTTCCTTCCTCTCCGGCAACTAAGTTACGAAGTATGCCTGTATCTTTGTTTTGACTGGGTGTATTGATACACCATCCAAAGTGATAATAAAAACTCCACCATACTCAAAGGGATATTCACAGATTTTTTTTTTTTAACCCATCTACCAATAGGTGTTCTTCTTTGCGAGACATTGGAAAACCTCCCTGGTCTTTGTGGTCAAATCTGTATTTGAAATTCACTGCTCGACTGAGGGACCTTACATGTAGGGTACAGAGATGAGGTAGTATTTCAAAAATCATGTTAAACATTATCCATGCAACTTATTATGTGACACAATTTTACTACTTAACTTATATAGGCTTGTCATAACAAAGGGGTTGAATACTTATTGACTCAAAACATTTCAGCTTTTCATTTTTTATTAATTTCTAAACATGTCTAAAAACATAATTCCACGTTGACATTATGGGGTATTGTGTGTAGGCCAGTGACACATAATCTAAATGTAATCTATTTTAAATTCAGGCTGTAACACAACAAAATGTGGAAAGGTATCAAGGGTACTGAATACTTTCTGAAGGCACTGTATGCAAATTAAATACTGTAGTATTTACTATAGTAAAAAAGTGAAGTATTTTTGCAAACTGTAGTATTTTTGCAGACATTACTGTTGTATTTACTACAGTGTTTTATAGTCAAATCAAATCAAATAATATTTTATTTGCCACATGCGCCAAATACAACAGGTGTAGACATTACATTTACGTCATTTAGCAGACGCTCTTATCCAGAGCGACTTACAGTTAGTGAATACATATTTTTTTTTACTGGCCCCCCGTGGGAATCGAACCCACAACCCTGGCGTTGCAAACGCCATGCTCTATCAACTGAGCTACATCCCTGCCGGCCATTCCCTCCCCTACCCTGGATGACGCTGGGCCAATTGAGCGCCGCCCATGACCTTACAATGAAATGCTTACTTACAAGCCCTTAACCAACAATGCAGTTTTAAGAAAAATAAGTGGTAAGTAAAAAATAGATAAGTAAAAAATAATCATTAAAGAGCAGCAGTAAAATAAAATAACAGTAGGGAGGCGTTATACAGGGGGTGCCGGTACAGAGTCAATGTGTGGGGGCACCGGTTAGTCGAGGTAATTGAGGTAATATGTACATGTGGGTAGAGTTAAAGTGACTATGCATAGATAATAAACAGAGTAGCAGCAGCGTAAAAGAGGGGGTGGGGTTGGGGGGACAATGCAAATAGTCCGGTAGCCATGATTAGCTGTTCAGGAGTCTTATGACTTGGGGGTAGAAGCTGTTAAGAAGCCTTTTGGACCTAGACTTGGCGCTCCGGTACCTCTTGCCTTGCGGTAGCAGAGAGAACAGTCTATGACTAGGGTGGCTGGAGTCTTTGACAATTCTTAGGGCCTTCCTCTGACACCGCCTGGTATAGTGGTCCTGGATGGCAGGAAGCTTGGCCCCAATGATGTACTGGGCCGTACGCACTACCCTCTGTAGTGCCTTGTGGTCGGAGGTCGAGCAGTTGCTATACCAGGCGGTGATGCAACCATTCAGGATGCTCTCGATGGTGCAGCTGTAGAACTTTTTGAGGATCTGATGACCCATGCCAAATCTTTTCAGTCTCCTGAGGGGGAATAGGCTTTTTCATGACTGTCTTGGTGTCTTTGGACCATGATAGTTTGTTGGTAATGTGGACACCAAGGAACTTGAAGCTCTCAACCTGTTCCACTACAGCCCCGTCGATGAGAATGGGGCCGTGCTCAGTCCTCTTTTTTTTCCTGTAGTCAACAATCGTCTCCTTTGTCTTGATCACGTTGAGGGAGATGTTGATATCCTGGCACCACACGGCCAGGTCTCTGACCTCCTCCCTATAGGCTGTCTCATCGATGTCTGTGATCAGGCCTACCACTGTTGTGTCGTCGGCAAACTTCATGATGGTTTTGGAGTCGTGCCATGCAGTCATGGGTGAACAGGGAGTGCAGGAGGGGACTGAGCACGCACCCCTGAAGGGGCCCCCGTGTTGAGGATCAGCGTGGCAGATGTGTTGTTACCTACCCTTATCACCTGGGGGCCGCCCGTCAAGAAGTCCAGGATCCAGTTGCAGAGGGAGGTGTTTAGTCCCAGGGTCCTTAGCTTAGTGATCAGCTTTGAGGGCACTATGGTGTTGAACGCTGAACTGTAGTCTTCAACATTCTATATTAAGTAATATACATGATTGAGCGATACTACAGTGTGTAGTATAGTATTCTACAGTATACTATAGTTTACTACATAATTCTATAGTAAACTGTAGTATTTTTTCATGTGGGTATCCCTGTCACATTCAGTACCTTTAGCTAGTGCTATGCTATCTAACGCTAACTTGCTCTAGTATGTCTATGTGGGCTAACAGACACTACCGACTAGCCCCCTGGCCCCCATCTGGCTCTGATACCTGCCCTGTGTGATCTTACCCGCAGGCCATACACATACCTCAGGTTTCCCAAGCCCACAGCACTATGATAAAATGAACATCCCTTGAGTGGCTAGAGACCCCGAAAGACAAAAGGAGATGGATCAATGTTCTAACCAAAGTGTCTCTCTCTCTCTCTTTCTCTCTCTCTCTCTTCTCTCTCTCTCTCTCTCTCTCTCTCTCTCTCTCTCTCTCTGTCTTTCTCTCTCTCTCTCTCTCTCTCTCTCTCTCTCTCTCTCTCTCTCTCTCTCTCTCTCTCTCTCTCTCTCTCTCTCTCTCTCTCTCTCTCTCTCTCTCTCTCTCTCTCTCTCTCTCTCTCTCTCTCTCTCACTCTCTCTCTCTCTCTCTTCTCTGTCTGTCTGTGTGTTTCTTTCTCTGTCTCTCAAGTGTCCCCCTAAAGCATGTTTGATATGAAGACTTATTACTTTATTAGATCACTAGTGTGCCTCAGCCCTCAGGCAAACAACTGATTGGAAGAGACAGGCGCACAAAGCTGACAAATGCCAGGGCTGACTGTTCAGGCCACCACGGAATTCCAGGAGTTCTAGGAACAAAGCAGGCAAATTGTTTGGAGCACTACGGAATTCTATGATTATAAGGAACTGCTGGCAGGTAGCTGGAAAGTCTGAGCCGTCATGGGATTCCAGGTGTTCTTAGAACAAGGGCTGGTATCAGAGAGATAGGGAGAGAAAAGGTAGAGAAGTAAGGGAATGATGCTTTGTAATTTACTTTTTTCCTGCTATTTATATTCCTTCTCTGCTTGTACTCTTTCCTGAAAAAGATAAGAGACATGATTTCTATTTTAGTCCTCAATTAAATACGATATTTCCATTAATTACAGATTTATTTGTCTTTCTTTAGATTTTTTCTTTAGTAATGAGGTGAAGATTTTTCGAAAATTGGATGAGACCTTGTTGCATTTCCTTACCTGAGAAAAGTAAAAACTACCCTGGGGGTTGACCTACTAAAAGTTACTGTGGGTGGTGTGTGTGTGAGTGTGCTCCACACTTCTCCTCTGAGAGAGTCATTAGGTTCACTGTACACTGTAGGATGATGTTGAGAATCGACAACTCTAGACACTCGACAACCACGCACACATGACATTTCACAGACAGAACAATGACTTTCTAGTCACCCTCTGCTCTTTTATCTGCTCCACAAGGCTGGCTCACGGAACACACACACACACACACACACACACACACACACACACACACACACACACACACACACACACACACACACACACACACACACCCTGAACACCAGACCTGTTCTCTCCTGGCCTCCCCAAGGACCTGCTGTCTGGTGGAGGCCCAGATGAAGGTGTAGGAGGAGAGAAACCAGAAGCTGCTGTCTGGTCGAGGCCCAGATGAAAGTATAGGAGGAGAGAAACCAGGAAATAGCCCTTGAGGCTGAGTGGGAGTGTGTGCAGTCTCTCTCTGTGTGTCTGTCTGTGTGTCTGTCTGTGTGTGTCTGTGTGTGTCTGTGTGTGTGTGGAAGTCTTATCCCTCCTTTCACCCGTCAAATTGTGGCAGGTATTTTATATACACTGCAAAAAAAAATAAAGGGAACACTAAAATAACACATCCTAGATCTGAATGAATGAAATAATCTTACTAAATACTTTTTTCTTTACAAAGTTGAATGTGCTGACAACAAAATCACACAAAAATTATCAATGGAAATCAAATTTATCAACCCATGGAGGTCTGGATTTGGAGTCACCCTCAAAATTAAAGTGGAAAACCACACTACAGGCTGATCCAACTTTGATGTAATGTCCTTAAAACAAGTCAAAATGAGGCTCAGTAGTGTGTGTGGCCTCCACGTGCCTGTATGACCTCCCTACAACGCCTGGGCATGCTCCTGATGAGGTGGCAGATGGTCTCCTGAGGGATCTCCTCCCAGACCTGGACTAAAGCATCCGCCAACTCCAGGACAGTCTGTGGTGCAACGTGGCGTTGGTGGATAGAGCGAGACATGATGTCCCAGATGTGCTCAATTGGATTCAGGTCTGGGGAACGGGCGGGCCAGTCCATAGCATCAATGCCTTCCTCTTGCAGGAACTGCTGACACACTCCAGCCACATGAGGTCTAACGTTGTCTTGCATTAGGAGGAACCCAGGGCCAACCGCACCAGCATATGGTCTCACAAGGGGTCTGAGGATCTCATCTCGGTACCTAATGGCAGTCAGGCTACCTCTGGCGAGCACATGGAGGGCTGTGCGGCCCCCGAAAGAAATGCCACCCCACAGCATGACTGACCCACCGCCAAACCGGTCATGCTGGAGGATGTTGCAGGCAGCAGAACGTTCTCCACGGCGTCTCCAGACTCTGTCACGTCTGTCACATGTGCTCAGTGTGAACCTGCTTTAATCTGTGAAGAGCACAGGGCGCCAGTGGCGAATTTGGCAATCTTGGTGTTCTCTGGCAAATGCCAAACGTCCTGCACGGTGTTGGGCTGTAAGCACAACCCCCACCTGTGGACGTCGGGCCCTCATACCACCCTCATGGAGTCTGTTTCTGACCGTTTGAGCAGACACATGCACATTTGTGGCCTGCTGGAGGTCATTTTGCAGGGCTCTGGCAGTGCTCCTCCTGCTCCTCCTTGCACAAAGGCGGAGGTAGCAGTCCTGCTGCTGGGTTGTTACCCTCCTACGGCCTCCTCCACGTCTCCTGATGTACTGGCCTGTCTCCTGGTAGCGCATCCATGCTCTGGACACTACGCTGACAGACACAGCAAACCTTCTTGCCACAGCTCGCATTGATGTGCCATCCTGGATGAGCTGCACTACCTGAGCCACTTGTGTGGGTTGTAGACTCCGTCTCATGCTACCACTAGAGTTAAAGCACCGGCAGCATTCAAAAGTGACCAAAACATCAGCCAGGAAGCATAGGAACTGAGAAGTGGTCTGTGGTCACCACCTGCAAAACCAGTCCTTTATTGGGGGTGTCTTTCTAATTGCCTATAACTTTCACCTGTTGTCTATTCCATTTGCACAACAGCATGTGAAATGTATTGTCAATCAGTGTTGCTTCCTAAGTGGACAGTATGATTTCACAGAAGTGTGATTGACTTGGAGTTACATTGTGTTGTTTAAGTGTTCCCTTTATTTTTTGAGCAGTGTATATATATATATATATGAATGAGAGCGAGAGAGAGAGAGAGAGAGAGAGAGAGAGAGAGAGAGAGAGAGAGAGAGAGAGAGAGAGAGAGAGAGAGAGAGAGAGAGAATTGTTTTGTCAGTATGGCTGGGATTTCTCCCAGAGAATGGCCTGAGTTCAGATGCAGGTGACATTTGGCTGTTGGACTGATTACAGAGTACTGTAATTCCTTTCTCTCTGACCTGACCTAAATAATGCACCACCTTCTTGTGTACACTATCACCCTCTTGTGTACTCTATCACCCTCTCTTCTACACTTGCCACTAGCTGTTCTTACTAAAAGTCTGTTTGCTGACTGTTCTGTTCTTCTCTGCTAGACAGGAATATGCAATGTACAGAAATACAGAGATATCTATTGCAAAATGGCCCATAATATAATTATATAAACACAGAGCCCTATAGGTCCTGATGGAAGCCTTGTGTTTGTCCTGTGTCCTTCTCAACACAACTTCCAGAATTACTATCACCCATTTCGAAGTTCTAAACAGCCAAATACGAGTCCCCGTGTCGAACCAAATACGACATGTCAACTCGTCCTGTCAGCTGTCAGTCAAACTGTGCAATGACAGTGCTGTCATTTAGTCATCAAACCGAAACTAACATTGAGGGTTATGTTTAGGCATTCATTCCGAGTGGTTAGGGTTAAGTTTTGGGCTAGGGTTAAAACATTCAAAAATGGAAATGCCTAGCATTAAACCTGCGATGTTTGGAGCAGTATCTCATGGTTTAGATCATTCTCAGCCACATCCACAACACCCTTCCATGTCGTGAGCCTATTGATATGATTTTAACAGGCACTCGCATTGCCCCTAATGGACTAGTAATTGCCATGTAAATACATCAACTTGCCATCAAGTAATTCCACCATTGTAGAAACGTGTGGCTAGCACGTAATACACTGGAGCTTGGGCTGGTCATTCTACAGGTGTCCTATGTCTATCTACCTATCGCTCGCTCCATCTCCATCATACTTATAGCCTGAGCCCTCTCCTGTCCTCTGTCCCCCCAGTGAAGGAAGGAGAGAGGAGGGGGCAGACAGGAGATAGGAGAGAGAAGAAGGAGAGATTGCAGAGGAGGGAGGAGTGGAAACAGATAAAGGTATTTTGGGGGTATGGCAGTGCATTCAGGTGAGACTGTCAATATACCTTCACCTTTGGGATAAGGGGAAAACTGGTGAATGATTCATTTTGGGGAGGTGGTGTGGCTGTTTGTTTTTCTGTCTGGTGATACAGCAAATACAGAGAGAGAAATAGGCAGAGAGAGAAAAAGAAAGAGAGAGACATAGGGGGGAGGGGGAGAGAGAGAGGGCGGGAGATAGAGAGAGAACCTTCCATAACAAAGCCCACCTACAGAGAGATGAACTTGGAGAAGAGTCCCCTAAGCAAGCTGTTCCTGGGGCTCTGTTCACAAACACAAACGACCCCACAGAGCCCCAGGACAGCAACACAATTAGAACCAACCAAATGATGAGAAAACAAAAAGAGAATTACTTGACACATTGGAAAGAATTAACAAAAAAATTGCAAACTGGAATACTATTTGGCCCAAAACAGAGAGTACACAGTGGCAGAATACCTGACTACTGTGACTGACCCAAATTTAAGGAAATCTTTGACTATGTACACACTCAGTGAGCACAGCCTTGCTATTGAGAAAGGCCATCGTAGGCAGACCTGGCTCTCAAGAGAAGACAGGCTATGTGCACACTGCCCACAAAATTAGGTGGAAACTGAGCTGCACTTCCTAACCTCCAGCCAAATGTATGACCATAATAGAGACACATATTTCCCTCAGGTTACACAGATCCACAAAGGATTTGAAAACAAACCCAATTTGATAAACTCCCTTACTCTACTGGGTGAAATACCAGTGTGCCATCACAGCAGCAAGATTTGTGACCTGTTGCCACAAGAAAAGGGCAACCAGTGAAGGACAAACACCATTGTTAATACAACCTATATTTATGTTAATTTATTTTCCCATTTGTACTTTAACTATAGACAAAATATGACATTTGAAATGTCTTTATTCTTTTGGAACTTCTGAGTGTAATGTTTACTGTTAATTTCTATTATTTATTTCACTTTTGTTTACTATTTACTTCACTTGCTTTGGCAATGTTAACATATGTTTCCCATGCCAATAAAGCCCTTACATTGAAATTGAATTGAAATAGAACATTGAATTGAGAGAGAGAGAAACACTCACTGCTAATCATGTCTCTTTTGTTGGAGGTAAATCACATTATTTTCGAGGGCATCCACAGCCTATGATGTTAACTTATTTTGGATAATTATTTAATTTAATTCTCATTCAACCTGTACTATAGCATGACAGTTTGGCTCATCAATGTATAGATGAATGCCTGAATTGAAATGGATGCACACACACCCATACACTATTGCCACATCACACCAAGGCATCCATACATCCTAAAGCCTATAGCTTAAACTAGATATAAAATGCATCCGCCACCACGAGCCTAATCCATAAATTTAACAGACTTAACGTACACGCCTCGATGCCTTCCCTTGAGCCTTGCTATATTAGGATAACAGAGAGGGATTGGAGGAGAGAAGGAGGGTGATGGAGATGAAAGAGAGTGTAAGAGGCGAAAGGTTAATTTATCTCCTTAAAGGGAAACTTCACCAATAGACACTATTTGGTGTGTTTTCCCAGTCTCCCTACATAATTCTGAGTGATGAGAGGGTGTTTCAGACATAATTATGCACAATAGCTGTATTTTTTTATATATTTTTTATTTTAGCGCCGGGAGAGTTCAACCAATGACGTCATTGGTTGATTTAGCCTGCTGTCTGATCAAAACATTAATGAAGTCATGTTTTGTAGCAATTATTGTGGCCTTTGTGTTTCACCGATTGCACGATCACGCGAGTAGATATGGTTGTCCTTGTTCAATAGAGCCATTGTTCCTATCAGCCAGGACATTGAAGGATATCTAGGCAGAATAATTGTCCCTGGCTTTGTAAAGACTATAGCCGGGAGCCATTCTTCCGAGACTGCTAGATCATTAGCTACAATTGCTGCTTCTGATGATTCTTCTTTCCAAGAAGAGCTGGACAATTTTTTTTTTGGTATGTTATTTTACATAGGAACATACAGCCCTATTTATTTGAGCTGGAATACCCTGAAGAGGAGTTGAGAAGGTGAGAAAAAGAATTGCGAGACCAGCAAGCAGCGGCGGCAGAAGTTGATGACTCAAGAGGAGATGTGAAAGGTCCCATAACAACAAACGCCCCTTGTATCAAAGTGACTCCGAACACCTCACTGCACCACGCAAACACACCATATGCAAGTATTTCCTTTGTAGAACTGTAATATTTATTATAAGTGTTAGTAGTATGTTTTTCTTCTACTGTACAGTGTCTTGCAAAACTATTCATCCCCCTTGGCGTTTTTCCTATTTTGTTGCATTACAACCTGTAATTTAAATTGATTTTTATTTGGATTTCATGTAATGGACATACACAAAATAGTCCAAATTGGTGAAGTGAAATGAAAAAAATGACTTGTTTCAAAAAATTCTAATACATAAATAACGTAAAAGTGGTGGGTGCATACGCATTCACCCCCTTTACTGTGAAGCCCCTAAATAAGATCTGGTGCAATGAATTACCTTCAGAAGTCACATAATTAGTTAAATAAAGTCCACCTGTGTGCAATCTAAGTGTCACATGATCTCAGTATATATACACCTGTTCTGAAAGGCCCCAGAGTCTGCAACACCACTAAGCAAGGGGCACCACCAATCAAAGGGCACCATGAAGACCAAGAAGCTCTCAAACAGGTCAGGGACAAAGTTGTGGAGAAGTACAGATTAGGGTTGGGTTATAAAAAAATATAGATAACCCTGAAGGAGCTATAAATATCCATAGCAGAGATTGGAGTATCTGTCCATAGGACCACTTTAAGCCGTACACTCCACAGAGCTGGGCTTTAAGGAAGAGTGGCCAGAAAAAAGCCATTGCTTAAAGAAAAAATAAGCAAACACGTTTGATGTTCGCCAAAAGGCATATGGGAGACTCCCCAAACAAATGGAAGAAGGTACTCTGGTCAGATGAGACTACAATTGAGCTTTTTGGCCATCAAGGAAAATGTCTGGCGCAAACCCAACACCTCTCATCACCCCGAGAACACCATGTTTTTCATCGGCAGGGACTGGGAAACTGGTCAGAATTGAAGAAATGATGGATGGTGCTAAATACAGGGAAATTCTTGAGGGACACCTGTTTCAGTCTTCCAGAGATTTGAGACTGGGACAGAGGTTCACCTTCCAGCAGGACAATGACCCTGAGTACACTGCTAAAGCAACACTCGAGTGGTTTAAGGGGAAACATTTCAATGTTTTGAGCTTATTCCAGGCTGAAAGCTTTCATCCAATGAGTCTACAGACTCTGTACTACTAAAGCTGGTGTCAAGGTCATCGTCATCAGCAGCAGGATTAGTCTGTAGGTCACAGTAGTCAGTGATTAGCCAACATTTTACTACTTTGTCCCCAACAATACACACTCAAACAACGTACTATATCCACCCACCGCCCTCATGTCAATAGATCATGCATACTAACCTTCACACACAATACCCACCCCAATCAGTCACCCACACCATCCCCTCCTTACTAATACCTCCTTTTCTCCAATTTAGACTTCAAGCCTTGCATGAACAATCAACTAAGCCGCCACAATACAGAGAAAACTACAGTAGAAGTTGTAGCCTACTTGTAAACACACTAACTATGAAAACAATACATGCACGGATCACGTTTATGGCTAGCTCCAGTATATTTTTTTGCTCATCATGAAGTCAAATATTTAGTAGATTTTATTAAGATTTTAGAAGGTGAAAGTTCCTGGTGCTGAGCTTGATGTTGATGCCTCTGCCGATGTTGATGAGATCGGACTGTAAATGTGACTCGTTTCAGGAAAATAGGCATATGTCGCGCGTCACTACTTCACAGGAGAGCCATTTGAATTTAATATCTGGCAGAAATGCCTTCTGGAACATGTGAACTTTCATGTGCCTTATTAACAAACTTGTATGCCATCTGTAAATACGAATAAAATTGTTAAATTATGAGCCTAGTTGGTTTAGCCACGGAAAAAGACAGGAACCTTCCCGCTAGCCATGATTGGCTGAGCTAATGGATGGGCTGGACATGCTGAGAGATGAGTTCGGATTAGTCTGCTATGTAGCACGCTTCTGTCTGTAACGTGAGCTGGTAAGTATATGTATTTTGTCAGTATTGTCAGTATTTTAGTCACCTCATACAAGTACTTGGGAGTATGGCTAGACAGTACACTGTCCTTCTCTCAGCACATATCAAAGCTGCAGGCTAAGGTTAAATCTAGACTTGGTTTCTACTATCGTAATCGCTCCTCTTTCACCCCAGCTGCCAAACTAACCCTGATTCAGATGAGCATCCAACCCATGCTAGATTGCGGAGACGTAATTTATAGATTGGCAGGTAAGGGTGCTCTCGAGTGGCTAGATGTTCTTTACCATTCAGCCATCAGATTTGCCACCAATGCTTCTTATAGGACACATCACTGCGCTCTATACTCCTCTGTTAACTGGTCATCTCTGTATACCTCTCGCAAGACCCACTGGTTGATGCTTATTTACAAAACCCTCTTAGGCCTCACTCCCCTCTATCTGAGATACCTACTACAGCCCTTATCCTCCACATACAACACCTGTTCTGCCAGTCACATTCTGTTAAAGGTCCCCAAAGCACACACATCCCTGGGTCGCTCCTCTTTCCAGTTCGCTGCAGCTAGCAAAAAACACTCAAACTGGACAGTTTTATCTCTATCTCTTCATTCAAAGACTCAATCATGGACACTCTACTGACAGTTGTGGCTGCTTTGCGTGATGTATTGTTGTCTCTACCTTCTTGCCCTTTGTGCTGTTGTCTGTGCCCAATAATGTTTGTACCATGTCTTGTGCTGCTACCATGTTGTGCTGCTGCCATGTTGTGTTGCTACCATGTTGTTTTCATGTTGGGTTGCTACCTTGCTGTGTTATCGTGTGTTGCTGCCATGTTATGTTGTTGTCTTAGGTCTCTCTTTATGTAGTGTTGTGTTGTCTCTCTTGTTGTGATGTGTGTTTGGTCCTATATTTATACAAACAAATATTTTTTAAATCCCAGCCCCCATCCCCGAAGGAGGCCTTTTGCCTTTTGGTAGGACGTCATTGTAAATAATAATTTGTTCTTAACTGACTTGCCTAGTTAAATAAAGGTTAAATAAAAATAAATAAAATAAAATGTGTAGGTAATCCTTGAAATCAGTGTAATGCCTGGTGGAATTAGAGCATAATAGCTAAGGAGATGGATAACATTCTGGCGTTTGATTGCAAATATGCAGAGGGAGTCGAAAAGAGAAGACACAGAAGGCTGTTGTATAAAACACCTGTCTCCGGATTACATCTTCAAACTAAGGGCAACCATGGCATCCATGACAGAGAGGGAGAAGCGTCCATCCATGTATACGTGTAAGATAGTCTAGCTAGCTACATTTTCAGATATTACACGTTTCTAATTTTGTCCGAAAGTTGTTTTCATTTCAAGTTGTGGTCCTCTGTAGCTCAGCTGGTAGAGCACGGCGCTTGTAACGCCAAGGTAGTGGGTTCGAGCCCCGGGACCTCCCATACACAAAAAATTTATGCACAAATGACTGTAAGTCGCTTTGGATAAAAGCGTCTGCTAAATGGCATATTATTATTATTATTATTAAGTTAAAGCTGGCTTGCTAACGTTACGTGTATGATCTGTGTAGTAATATTATTCGTATCTCAGAGCCATTTGCATTGCTAGTTATAGCCTAAAGTTATCTAGCTAGCTAACATTGAACCTGGTTGGTTAGCTGCCTGCAGATTCATGCAGGGTAGTAACGTTATGAGTTGGGATTATGGTTCATTGTTTAGCTAGCTAGCTACATGTCTAAACAAAAGACTCCACTATGCAAGTAACCATTTCAATGGAATGTTCATGATGCCACTGCGAGAACTTCGATAGACGTAGCTGGTAAATTCGCTCTGGCTATATACTCCGATTTCAGAGCACTTTCGTCTGAGTGTGCCAGAGCGCAGAATAACTGACAGATTTACGAACGCTCCACACCCATTGAATATGGCCGGTGTCAGTAAACGTTGGCAAAAAAGCGTAATTAAATTGTTGCCAGCAGCACATTTCAGTCAACAACACTCTGGGTAACATAACAGCCTAACCAGCTCTGCCAGGGCGAGTAAAATGGTCAGTGAGCTGTTCTCTCATTTGTGTCTGGAAGTAGCTAGCAAGCTAGCCAACATTAACCAGTTAGCTTGGGTGCTTGACTGCTGTTGTTAGGTCAGAACGCTCGGATCAACCCTACTCCTCGGCCAGAGCGTCCAGTGTACGCTCTGAACGCTCCGAGAGCGAAACACTCTGAATTTACGAACGCCAGAGCGCACTCTGGCACTCCAGATTTAATTTATGACCACACTGTAGACCATAAACCAGCCTTTAGTCTTGAAATCTTTGGTTGTTTAGTACATGGCCTGCATGTGAATCCTTAAAAAGATGGGTGGGGCTGAAGCTTAAGAGGGTGTGAATGATGCTGAATGGGTGTAGACAAAGAAGAGCTCTCCAGTAGGTTTACCAAAACATTCATGGGCCATTTTCTCAAAAGTGAGGTTACAAATGTAACAGCTTTCAAAGCAGAATTACTTTCCCATTGTTTCTCAACTGTAGTGTATGATATACCATTTTCTAGCCCTGAGTCTTTACTTTTATCCAATGTAAAAACCACAATTTCAATAAGACAGAATTGAGCCGGTCGGTCACAAATAGAATGCAGTCACATTAGCCTCTGTGGTAGTTAGTTAGCTAGCAAACTAAGGGTTAGCTAACATAACCTAACGAAGCTAACAAATCACATTGCCAGAAAGCAGCTGCCTAATTACATCGATATGCTTTGGAATGTCTAGTCAGCGTATTATGAAAGCTATCTAGCTAGATTTTGGCTTAGATAAACAAATGTAAATTGCAAGCTAGCTAGCTAGTTAGCTAGGTAACTACCTCAGCTTGACTTATTTTCTGCTGCGCTGATGTTGGCTGATCGGATAGCTCCCTCTTTGAAGTGAAGGGAAAAATCAATAGAACGGCAGATAGTGCTGGCTACAAAAACAAACATTTATATATTTCTCACACCTCCATGGGGCGGTCCTCCACGTTCTTAAATCAATATGAATTCTTGATATTGTGGCTTGCTTACTAGCAGGCAATGTAGCTGGCCAATTTCTACCGGTGAGATGCAGAAACGCTCGTATTTGCATGTAGTAAGGAAAATCTCAATTTATATTACAGATAGGGTATGCTAAAAACATATGAATGGACATTTGTAGTGAAATAGGGCAGCAGTGAAATGTCCCTTTAATGCACCAGCTGATGTGGTTTTGGCTGTGTGAACCCTGGGACAAAGTTTCTGGTTGTTGTTAATATCCCTTTGTCTGTGACAGATGACAGAAGTGTGTGTGTGTGTGTGTGTGAGACAGAGAGAGCATGTGGAGCACGTGTGTATGTCCCCGCACGTGCATTCATGTATATGTGTGCGTCCAGACGCCCCACAGTGTAAAGACGTGAGGCAGGTGACCATATCCAGTCTGTGTGATAGTGTTCATGTTCATTTTAATGAGTGAATAGGAGCCTCAGCAGGGGGTGGTCACAGTATTACAAAGTCAAATTAAAAGAGTTTATAATTAGGCCTCTGAAGTGAACAACTTAATGAAAATCAATAACGACACAAGTTACAGGAAAGTCATGAGTAGAACAGGCTAAGATTGTACAGGACACTTGTGGGCTTGACAATCAATAAATTGCAAGGAGATACGGGAAATAAAAGACCACACGCATGTATCAGTGATATTCAAGGTCACATAGATTAGTCGTTTCTTGTCATGTGTGAATGTAGGACGGATTTAACCATCAGTATCTGTGTATTTTCTTTTTTTTCTTGAATATTAAAACACACAATCTACCTGCAGTGAAGCCGCTCAACATTTTACGTTACATTCAGTCATCTAACCGGCTCCCGTCCAGAGCGACCCACAGGAGCAACCAAGGTTTTCTTTATTTATCTAGTCAGGCATGTAATTGACTTATAAGCCCTTTGATGTTGAGGGAAAATTAAATGGTGGCAAATTCTGAACACTAGTCGGGATGATGGGGGCGAGTAATGTAAACACTCATTCTATCAACGCAAACTCAATTTAGATGTGTAAAAACTATAGCAAAGTGTTCACTGATGATATTATTGCTTTGAAAGGAGTGCATGTTTGATACAAGACTGTGCTATCCCACTGAGCTAAAGCCTAGACAGTAGCACTGGGAGCTAACATATCCTCAAGCCCAAGGGAATCCATAAGTGTTATTAATAAACCAAATTGTTTTATATGAACATGGAGAAAATACAATCATTTTCATCCATAAGAATCATGACAACACAATTTCAAAATGGAAACTATTCTAATGTGTACTTTATTTCCCATTCCACCTAACTCCATATTTAGCTCTTCTCCAAGGATACAGCAAATGCTCAATGTCACTCTTCTCCCTTGCATGAAAAGTCCTTCAATTCCGTCTGTGGACAAAGAACTTCAGCCCTGCGTTACGTGTCATTGCATTGTTTCGTCCAGTTCTCATTGTTTATGTTTTTGTGGGTAATTTGAGATGTGGGTCCCAAGGGACAGCATATAGAGCCTAGGAGCCTCAGGAATCATTGAGATAAACACAACAGTAAGGAAAGTAAATGTAAGTAAACAGCATGATGACACAGTGTGAAACAAACAATAAAACTCATCTCATCCCACACAGATGGGACGTACGCACAAACACACCCCATCGCATACGCATACATTCACCGATTTTACATAAAACTGACTACAACCTTGGCCTCAGATTCAAGGGGAAGGGAAATTAACACCATCCTCGTCTCTGACAAGAGAGAGACACACACGTATGATAGTTAATCACATTCTACATTTTTTCTCATCCTATTCTAACTATTTTTCCGCATATTTTTTCTTTACCGTCAGTATATCACTATATCTTCAGAAGGATGCAACAATTCACTTAAATCAGTCCTTTCTCTCCAACTGTCACTAAGAACGGCCACAATCCCCAGCGGTGTCGACCTGTCTGTTTTTGTCAGTCTACTTCTGTGTCCATCTGTCTGTCTACTTGTCTCTCTGTTTGCAACTGTCACAGTAAGTATTTCCATGTTTCTTTGGTTTCCTGTCTACATTTGTCTTCACGTAAAAAAGCATAAGTTGACACACACCCCAAAATATGGACTAACGGAATAGTGAACTGTGTAAAACACACACATATCAAGGCACACATAAACACACGTCTTCCTAAACATGGACACACAAATACTGTACATTCACAGACACACACAGAACGTTAACATGCAAACAGGGGAAGCACAAACACATTATGGGTAATCATGTCTCTTTTGACAGAGGAAATCACTTTATCTTCCTATAGGCAGTCACAGCCTACGACACATTCAGGTGTTTTTTGTGAGACTTATCATTAACTCTCATTAAACCGCATACAGCAACTGCTTGAATAGACAGAGTTACAATGCTTCTTAGATGATGTTCTGTAAGTAAATCACGTTATTCTGAATCAATAAACTATTTTCTTTACAACCTATCTCTATCCCAACTCAAACTGGGAGAGAGATGTCTGAGAGGGAGTGAAGGAAATCGAGAGATGCAGCAAAGAAAAAATGAAAAAGAAGGGTGTGAGAAGGATTGTCAAAAGGAGGGAGGGCTTCAGAGGAGGGGAGATAAAGAGGAAAATAACACCCCAAAAAAAGAAAGAGAGCGAGTGACAGAAAGAGAAAAGACATGGACAGTGTCCATCAAAGTCACAGCCACCGCTGTGCACAGCATCTCAACACACTGAGAGGAGATGGGGCCAGGAAACAACAGCAGAACAGAGGCTCCACAACAAAAGAGAAGCAATGAAAAAAATAAAAGGGATTAAAAAAAAACACTGACTCTCCTTTGTCGGCCCGAGGAGAGTGAATGATCCGTATCTCAGTTTTTATATCGTCAGGTAATGGGCATGAGGGCCAGTGGATCTCTCCTGTCTCCTCTCCCCCTCCTGTCTTTCTTTTCTCTCTCTCTCTCTCTCTCTCTCTCTCTCTCTCTCTCTCTCTCTCTCTCTCTCTCTCTCTCTCTCTCTCTCTCTCTCTCTCTTTCTTTCTTCACTGGTGTCTTCTGTTCTCTCACCCGCAGGCTGCTATGGTAATTGGCTGTCCAACAGAGCTGGAGTGGAAGTGTGTATGGGTTGAAATAGTGTGTGTGTGTGTGTGTGTGTGTGTGTGTGTGTGTGTGTGTGTGTGTGTGTGTGTGCGTGCGTGCGTGCGTGTGTGTGATTAACATCTATGAGTGCATACTGTATCTTTATGACTATTGATGACAAAGATGGAGATTCTGTAGAAATGTCCATGCTTGCTATAGGGCTCCACTAAACTATGTCTTGATAACAACCATACATGTATACACTTGTACATTTGCTATGATACATGCCTATAGCGCAGTGGTCTAAGGCACTGCATCGCAGTGCTAACTGTGCCACTAGAGATCCTGGTTCGAATCCAGGCTCTGTCGCAGCCGGCCGCGACCGGGAGACTCATGGGCGGCGCACAATTGGTCCAGGGTAGGGGAGGGAATGGCCGGCAGGGATTTAGCTCAGTTGATAGAGCATGGCGTTTGCAACACCAGGGTTGTGGGTTCGATTCCCACGGGGGGCCAGTATAAAAATAATAATAATAATATGTATTCACTAACTGTAAGTCGCTCTGGATAAGAGCGTCTGCTAAATGACGTAAATGTAAATGTAATGATGGCGATGCATTCCACTAGTAGGAGTAAGACCTATATGGTACAGCCTGATGCCATTACTCTCTCTGAACCAAATGAGACATTCATAAACACACAGCAGCACATATACCATCATTCAGTGGCCTTAAAAGGCCTGGGATCGATGACAGTTTACGATGTGGTTTTCCAAAAATTCAATGGGAGAGACATTTAATTGGGTCAGTGCAGGCAGGCTTCACAGGCTTAGATGTCAAAGGTAATCGAAGTCATTTTGAAAGAGTTCAATCTAATTTCCACATACTCAAATCAACATTTGCTCTCTGGTTAATTTCTCATCGCTCCATTTGGTGCCACTTTGTCTTCAATTGAGGTGTGGTGTATAGTTGAAATACTTGTCTCTGTAAGCATTATATGTTGCTTCTTGCTTTTTATGAAGTCAAAAGCAGTCATTGTGTTAGCCCTGGTCAGTGTTAATATGGGGTTGTGTGTGTCTATGGAGGAGTTGTTGTCAGCCAAGTCTGTGAAAATGGCCACAATGTTTTTTCTTTTCACCTTTACTCTCTTCTTATTTATAATGAAAGATAACTCTTAGCGGCGTCTGATACTTTGAGTTAATCTAAGACTTATAAATGAGTTTACAAAATACTCATATTGAATTGCACCCCACCCTTTTGCCCTCAGAACATCCTCAATTCGTCGGGGCATGGACATCAAGGTGTTGAAAGAGTTCCACAGGGATGCTCGCCCATGTTGACTCAAATTCTTCCCACAGTTGTGTCAAGTTGGCTGGATGTCCTTTGGGTGGTGGACCATTCTTGATACACACGGGGAAACTGATGAGTGTGAAAAACCCAGCAGCTGTGCAATTCTTGACACACTCAAACCGGTGCCCCTGGCACCTAGTACCATTCCCCGTTCAAAGGCGCTTAAATATTTTGTCTTGCCCATTCACCCTCTGAATGGCACACATACACAATCCATGTCTCAATTGTCTCAAGTCTTAATAATCCTTCTTTAACCTGTCTCCTCCCCTTCATCTACACTGATTGAAGTGGATTTAACAAGTGACATCAACAAGAGATCATAGCTTTCAACCGGATTCACCTGGTCAGTCTATGTCATGGACATTTTTTGTATACTCAGTGTATATACACAGCTTTCTGTTCTCTACACCTATACTTATACAACTATAACATGTGGTAATTAATACATATATTATTAAGCATCTATAGGCTTGCAATAATACAGCCACTAATCTTTTCTTCAAGTAATGGTTTCTGGATAACATTTTAAACTTCCTGATGCACTAAGACATTAATAACAGACCTGTCACGGTCTTTGAAGAACGGGTCAGACCAAGGTGCAGCGTGAAATGCATACATGTTTATTACAAAGATAAACACACGAACAAAAACAACAAACCAACGTAACGTGAAGTCCTCAGGCTAAACACAATACAAGCCTATACACGGAACAAGATCCCACAACTAATGATTGCAAACAGGCTTCCTAAGTATGATCCCCAATCAGAGACAACGAGCGACAGCTGTCTCTGATTGGGAATCACACCCGGCCAAACATAGAAATACAACACCTAGAAAGTAAACATAGAAATAACAACATAGATCTCCACACCCTGACTCAACATACAGGAGTCCCATAAGTCAGGGTGTGACAAGACCTGTGTGTGGTCTGCACCTAATTGCTACTTTTCCTCCACTTTGTCCATGATTAAAACCCAGTGTCCCTGCACTCCTTAACCCCTAATGACTCTGAATCTACAGATCTCTTCTTTAATAGAGACGTAGAGGACATAGGCAACTGAATGTGCCTTAACTCCCTGTTAAAGAGTGGCTGCCCCTAAAAAGCAACTAATCCCTTTGAAAACAGCCTATGTGGCATTGATATGAGTCAGAAACATTTCTTCTAGTGTCAAAACTGACTACAAAGTGTAAATAGGATAATTTGGGTCATAAAGTCAGTCTCGTCTAAAACGTGGTTTGGAACCTCAGTGCGTCACAACGAGTAAATTAAGGTTGGGTTTGGATTACAATTATGTCAACAAATCATGCCCCCTTTTACCAAGCCCACGTGCAAATTGCCCCTCGTCCCACTTCACTTCCTTTCATTGAATGGGGCTCCATTTCTTAATCGCCCCCAATGCGTTCAAAGGACGGCAGACTAACTCTAGCTTAGTGTGCAATGACCGTTGGTGGTGAGTATAACCACAGAAACTGGAATATAATGACCTCTTGTATAACTTAGCTAACGACATTAGATAACGTTATTGCTGCTTATGTTGGTAGCTATCTTTTGATAAAGCGAGGCAGGCTAGCTAACGTTAACTAGCTAACGTTAGCCAACAAGTCAGATTTGCATGTTAGTTCATAGCTCATACAAGTGTATTCTGTATTGTCTAGGGCAAAACTAAATAATGGATGCAGCTATGGTGGTAGCTAACTCATGTCTGAGTCTGACTAATACAGTGAACTAGGAGCAACAAACCGTAATGGCATCACCAGCCTGAATCTAATCCAATCTGAAGCTACAGTCAGTCTACATCTGTAAAGCATAGAATTTCCACTAGTTTCCACAGCCACAATGTCAACATTTAAGGTTAGGGTTAGGCATAAGGTTATCAGGGTGGTTAAGATTAGGGTTAAGGTTTGGATTAGGTTTAAAATCACATTTTAAGAAAATAAATTGTAGCAAAAGGCAGGGTTTATGACTTTGTGGCTTGACCTGAGTTACTGCCCTGATGACACAGATGGCTTCAACAACAACGGTAAAGTGTATTATGTGAAAAGTTGTATAGAAAAATACCTGGTTTGATAAACTAGTAGGTTAATTACCCAGCCAAGCAGATACAAGTAGTAGAGTTATTTTGGTTGTAAATTGCATTAACAAAAAGCTTTGTCCTTTCTTTAAAACAAAATGCAATTCATCACTTGGCTGTCTGTTGTATCACCCTGTCACAGGCCCTCGCAGTCAACACCACCTCATAAGATAAGGAAGTACATTGTTTATAAGGATTGTCTGCTGCAGTCGTTTGAGAGGTGTCCAGTTAGCAGCCAAACATGCAACATAAAAAAGACCAGCAAGGGGACCATTCCTATAAATGAAACAGGGAGGACACTTGAATCAGATTGGTGATCAATACAGTTTCAAGTTTTGTCACAATTCACCTTCATAACCTAGCCTGACGGAACCAGCCGGATCACTGCGTTTACCATTCTATTTCACTTCACATATCTGAAGTGAAATAGAAAGGTGAATGCATCGATCAGGTTGGTTCCACCATGCTAATCATAACTACCATTGATAACGTAGTCAGTGCTCTGTGTGTGTGTTTGTGTGTGACCGACCAGTATCTTTGATGAGGGACCAGTAACTGATCTACCCATCAATGGGGCACTGGCAAAGACCTTAACTCCAGCCTCATCTCTTGCCTGCTCACCAACTGTCGTCAATGGGGAGAACAGAATTAGGTAGGTTTAGTCTGATCTGTTCAAACTTCAACATAGTATATGTTTGTTTGTCAGATATCACCTCTCCTAACTGCCATTGGTAATAGAACAGGGACTATGTGCGTATGTGTTCACAGATGCATCTATGGAGCCAGCACTTGGAGACTTGCAAGATAATGTGATGGTCCTTACCGACAGACAGGCTTGATATTGACGTCTCTGAATGGAGAGAGACTTGGCACTCAGCATAAAGATGTTACTAGACACAACTTTTACTTGTATTGTCTTTTTTATATTATTGAATTGAATAGTATCAGTCAATATGGGGAGGGAGGAACCCTGTGTATTCTGTACCAGGATCAGGGAACTCCTGTTCTATACGGGACACCACACAGGAAGGTATGACCACTCTGACATGTTTGCCAAGGGAACCCCATTACCACCAGACAAAATGACGATAGGCACAGTATCTGTATCAGCTGGGAATGACAATGAAAGGTGAAAGGTGCACATTGTTATATTAGCAGAACACTGCTTCTATGGTATTACAGTGGGGGGGAAAAGCATTTAGTCAGCCACCAATTGTGCAAGTTCTCCCACTTAAAAAGATGAGAGAGGCCTGTAATTTTCATCATAGGTACACGTCAACTATGACAGACAAAATGGGGATTTTTTTTTCCAGAAAATCACATTGTAGGATTTTTAATGAATTTATTAGCAAATTATGGTGGAAAATAAGTATTTGGTCAATAACAAAAGTTTCTTAATACTTTGTTATATACCCTTTGTTGGCAATGACACAGGTCAAACGTTTTCTGTACGTCTTCACAGGGTTTTCACACACTGTTGCTGGTGTATTGGCCCATTCCTCCATGCAGATCTCCTCTAGAGCAGTGATGTTTTGGGCTGTTGCTGGGCAACACGGACTTTCAACTCCCTCCAAAGATTTTCTATGGGGTTGAGCTCTGGAGACTGGCTAGGCCACTCCAGGACCTTGAAATGCTTCTTACGAAGCCACTCCTTCGTTGCCCGGGCGGTGTGTTTGGGATCATTGTCATGCTGAAAGACCCAGCCACGTTTCATCTTCAATGCCCTTGCTGATGGAAGGAGGTTTTCACTCAAAATCTCACGATACATGGCCCCATTCATTCTTTCCTTTACACGGATCAGTCGTCCTGGTCCCTTTGCAGAAAAACAGCCCCAAAGCATGATGTTTCCACCCCCATGCTTCACAGTAGGTATGGTGTTCTTTGGATGCAACTCAGCATTCTTTGTCCTCCAAACACGACGAGTTGAGTTTTTACCAAAAAGTTATATTTTGGTTTCATCTGACCATATGACATTCTCCTAATCCTCTTCTGGATCATCCAAATGCACTCTAGCAAACTTCAGACGGGCCTGGACATGTACTGGCTTAAGCAGGGGGACACGTCTGCACTGCAGGATTTGAGTCCCTGGCGGCGTAGTGTGTTACTGATGGTAGGCTTTGTTACTTTGGTCCCAGCTCTCTGCAGGTCATTCACTAGGTCCCCCCGTGTGGTTCTGGGATTTTTGCTCACTGTTCTTGTGATCATTTTGACCCCACAGGGTGAGATCTTGCGTGGAGCCCCAGATCGAGGGAGATTATCAGTGGTCTTGTATGTCTTCCATTTCCTAATAATTGCTCCCACAGTTGATTTCTTCAAACCAAGCTGCTTACCTATTGCAGATTCAGTCTTCCCAGCCTGGTGCAGGTCTACAATTGTGTTTCTGGTGTCCTTTGACAGCTCTTTGGTCTTGGCCATAGTGGAGTTTGGAGTGTGACTGTTTGAGGTTGTGGACAGGTGTCTTTTATGCTGATAACAAGTTCAAACAGGTGCCATTAATACAGGTAACGAGTGGAGGACAGAGGAGCCTCTTAAAGAAGAAGTTACAGGTCTGTGAGAGCCAGAAATCTTGCTTGTTTGTAAGTGACCAAATACTTATTTTCCACCATAATTTGCAAATAAATTAATAAAAAATCCTACAATGTGATTTTCTGGATCTTATTTTCTCATTTTGTCTGTCATAGTTGACGTGTACCTATGATGAAAATTACAGGCCTCTTTCATCTTTTTAAGTGGGAGAACTTGCACAATTGGTGGCTGACTAAATACTTTTTCTCACCACTGTATGTAAAAAGGTTGTTTATTCTACATGGACCTGTTACTACATTTGAAAGTTATCAAAATACTTAGTTTAGAATATCTAAATAAATTCAGAAATTGCATTCTTCTCATATTACTCTGTAGGCTACTGACCTATTTAAAGCTTCCTTCGGCATGTCCCAATACATCTGCATGTAGTTGTTGAACTCAACTTGCAGGAGGTTTGTTTGTTGTGATTGAGTGGGGGGAAACAGCTGTGGGCAAGGTTCTGACAGATGGGTCTGTCTTGGTGGTGGCAAGGACACAACCAAAAAACACTGACATCAAACCACACTCGCAAGCCAACTCACATTTGGCTTCTGTGACCACCAGCATTTCTTGAGGAGCAAGACGAAAAACAAGGCAAAATTAGCAGATGCAGTTCCCCTTTCAGAGCAATCCTTTAATCCATAAAGACTTTCATCCCTTCCCCTCCTCTGTGTGTGTGTGCTTGCATTTACCTGTGTGTGTTAGTGTGTGTGTGTGTGTGTGTGTGTGTGTGTGTGTGTGTGTGTGTGTGTGTGTGTGTGTGTGTGTGTGTGTGTGTGTGTGTGTGTGTGTGTGTGTGTGTGTGTGTGTGTGTGGATGTGTGTGCATATGGATGTGACTATTTGTGTGTGTTCTCATTATGTGTAAGGTCCCATTATGTGGATGTGCATTTAAAGCAAGGGTTGGAACCGGTTCAGGGAACAGAACCAAAAACCGGAAAATAACAAACTTATTTGGGGAACAGAACCGCAACCGAAAACGAAAGTAATCTATACTGTTCTGGAACAGAACCGTTATTTTTAAAGCATGGGAATCGGTTAATAACGTTCTTTCACGTTCCGGGCAATTTTTTTCCAGTCCCCCCCCCCCCCCCCCAAATAAAAATAAAAAAGCCTATGCAAAGCCCTCACTCTGTCACTCAGAAACGTATTCCAGCGTCTGCCTGCCAGCTGGAAATCTTTGCTAGTGGGTGTGTGTGCATGTAGGCTACCTGCCCCTCCCCTCTGAAGCATAGGTTACTGTAGCCTACTGACGATGTTACAAGTGAAGTTCAGAAATGAGGGAGAGATGTTTAATTAAAGAAGAATGGTTTGACTTTTTCAATGTTAGTTAAGGATACTATAGTTATCACATTTCATATTGGATTTATTAACTACAAAATGATAAGACGTGTTTTTAATTCAAGTTCTGGACACACTAGCTAGCTAGCTAGCAAGCTAACGTTTACTCTGTTCCAACGTTAAACCAATTCGGAAGTTCAAAGACATTCAAAGTTCCTCCATAGAAGCCGCTTCTCCGTAGGTATAATTCCGTGGGTCTAATTCAGATAATGCATGCCATAACAAGATGCCTAGCACGGTAGAGATGGGGCGTAGCGCAGTGTTGCAATCTCATCTTTTGGTCACAAAAGGGGCGGCTCCTTGTTATACGCTCCGGCATTCTAAGTACAGTGCCTTCAGAAGGTATTCACACCCCTTGAATTTTTCCACATTTTGTTGTGTTACAGCCTGAATAAAAAATTAATTAAATTGATATTTTGTGTAACTGGCCTACAAATGATACCCCATAATGTCGAAGTGGAATTATGTTTTTTAGAAATTTTTACAAATTAATAAAAAATGTTAAGCTGAAATGTCTTGAGTCAATAAGTAATCAATCCTTTGTTATGGCAAGCCTAAATAAGCTCAGGAATAAAAATGTGTTTAACAAGTCACATAATAAGTTGCATGGACTCACTCTGTGTGCGATAATAGTGTCCCTTTGAGCATGGTGAAGTTATTAATTACACTTTGGATGGTGTATCAATACACCCAGTTACTACAAAGATATAGGCATCCTTCCTAACTCAGTTGCCAGAGAGGAAGGAAAACGCTGAGGGATTTCACCATGAGGCCAATGGTGACTTTAAAACAATAACAGAGTTTAATGGCTGTGATAGGAGAAAACTGAGGATGTATTAACAACATTACAGAGTGAAAAGAAGGAAGCCTGAACAGAATACAAATATTCCAAAACATGCATTCTGTTTGCAATAATTCACTAAAGTAAAATTGCAAAAGATGTGGCCAGAAATTAACTTTATGTCCTGAATACAAAGTGTTATGTTTGGGGCAAATACAACTCATCACAGAGTACCACTCTTCATATTTTCAAGCATGGTGGTGGCTACATCATGTTATAGATATGCTTGTCATCGGCAAGGACTAGGGAGTTTTTTGGGATACAAATACATGGAATAGAGCTAGGCACAGGCAAAATCCTAGACGAAACAGGTTTTCAGTCTGCTGAAATCACCTTTCAGCAGGACAATAACCGAAAACACAAGGCCAAATATACACTGGAGTTGTTTACCAAGACGACATTGAATGGTCCTAAATGGCCTAGTTACAGTTTTGACTTAAATCGGCTTGAAAATCTTTGGCAAGACTTGAATATGGCTGTCTAGCAATGACCAACAACCAACTTGACAGAGCTTGAAGCATTTAAAAAATAATAATATGCAAATATTGTACAATCCAGGTGTGCAAAGCTCTTAGAGACTTAACCAGAAAGACTCACAGCTATAATCGCTGCCAAAGGTGATTCTAACATCTTTTGACTCAGGGGTTTGAATACTTATGTAAATGAGGTATTTATGTGTTTAATTTTCAACTTGGGAGTCTAGAAATGCATGGACCAGAGAGGTATCATGTTACCAAAAGGTGTCCGCTGCACCAAAAATCCAACCCACCCAAGTGCACACAC
Organism: Coregonus lavaretus; assembly: GCF_964263955.1. NCBI lineage: Eukaryota > Metazoa > Chordata > Actinopteri > Salmoniformes > Salmonidae > Coregonus > Coregonus lavaretus. The sequence continues at coordinate 9,078,823 of NC_139990.1, read as the reverse complement.
TCATGTAGACCTATGCACGTGAAGCATGTAGCAAGCGTACCCCTTTCCTGCTGTCAAATGGGTGGAATGTTATTAATGTTTTTTCGTAATTAATATATATATATTTTTTTAACATTACGAAAGGGTTTCTATGTCAAACAGTTTTGTTATATTTCCGTTTTCTGTGATGTATATAAAGTGTAATATTGGGATGCAAACTCAAAATTGAATATATTTCAACTCTATATCTGACATGGAATAGGTGTCTTCTTTTTTTTAAGACAATAAATAACCATGTGTGTGAGGTGTATACTTTTTCTTCAAAGTACTGTAGATTTGTTTAAGACAACCAAGAAACAAATCAAATCAAATCAAATCAAATCAAATCAAATTTTATTGGTCACATGCGCCGAATACAACAGGTGCAGACATTACAGTGAAATGCTTACTTACAGCCCTTAACCAACAGTTAAGGGCTGTAAATCACACTCTGTGTGACTGTGATTTATCCCACTGCAGTAAAAGGTTAACGGTTACAAATCACCTCTATCTATTAGCTATACATATCCCATCTGTCTCAGGGCTTTATCTGTTAAATATCCTTCACATGGGGGGACACAGGCAAATGTGTGTGGGGGTAGTGTGTGTGTGTGTGCGTATTTTTGCGTGTGTTTGTGTGTGCGTGCCGGTGTGTGAGACTCCTTAATGCACCCGTCCATGTGTATGTCAGTGTTTCTTTGTGTGTGTGTGTGTGTGTGTGTGTGCGCGCGCATGTATGAACATGCATAATTGTTGTGTGTGTTTGTGTGTGTCTATGTGTGTGTGTTCATGTTTAAATTCAGTCCTCGCCTAGCGTTAAACAGCAGGGTAGAAGACAGACAATAAAGAAGCCATTAAAACAATGTTTTAGCCTGCCTGTCTATAATGAAGATAGAAGGAATGCTCTGCTGGAAGTGTAAATAAATAAATAAAAAGGTCCATTGGAGTTTGGAGTGGGAAGATATAATTCAGTAGGTATCTGGGCAGGGGGTGAACTTATGGAGAGGTAGTTTTTGTGTATGTGTGTATTTTTCTATTAAAATATTTTATATGCAATACAAAATATACACATATGAATGACAACATCATACAAACATCAACTACATCACACCTAACCAGACCCACTAGGACACCCCCTCATCTCCAACGTCCGCAGCCCACTCTCCGTAGCCCACACACTTTCAATATTTATAAGAAAGATCAGGAAACTATCTATAGTTTAGGGAGATATATTTATCCCCTCATTTTAGGCACTAAACTATCTCCATATATACTTCCATTCATTTTTTAAACTGGTACCAGGGACCTTCAGATGAGTCTTGTGAGGCTTGTGGGCATCCTAGAGCAAAACTGAGAACGCCATTGTGTCTCGAGAGTCTCATCTTTCAATAAAGTGGTCAGAATACTTAGTAGGCCAAACCGTTCTGACGCTACAGACGTTTTTGTGAGAAGACCGATTTTCGGGATGTCTAATGGGATGTCTCATGGTGTATATGCGCTCTTTTGACATAGTATGGGGGATTTGGTGTGTGTGTGTTTGTGTGTACGTGTACGTGTGTGTGTAAATGTGTGTTACATTGTTTCAGAGAGAGTTTATGTGTGTCAGGCAGGCAGATGCCCTGGCTCACAGAGGGGATGGGGTATATATCCACACACGCACACACACACACAAATAGATGCTCTAGCTCCCAGGGGAGGGTGTCCCAGGGATGACCTTTGGGCCTTCTAAGTGGTGTTCATCAGGCCTGACCTTTGGGCCTTCTCAGTGGATTTCATCAGGCCTGACCTTTGGGCCTTCTTAGTGGTGTTAATCAGGCCTGCAGCATCTTCTCAATGGTGTTCATCAGGCCTGCAGCATCTTCTCAGTGGTGTTCATCAGGCCTGTGTGCACGCTTACTTATGTGTTCACTTAGGTTTGAGGGTTATAAAAGAGAAGAGAGTGAAATTACCTACAAACAGAGAAGGAGGTAATCCTTGAGAGGAGGTAATCCTTGTAAGAGATGTTCGTGGGGTGATGGAGCAGAGATGATGGTTAACTAGGATGGGGTAAGTAGCAGGTCAGGTGAAAGGAAGGGGTTTAGGTAGCGGAAGAGAGATATACTTTAGGTGAAACTGTGTTACAGCTCTTTTTGGTCCGTAGATTGAATAAAAGGGTGAAGGGTGGAATGTGGGAAAGAAAGAGTGGAATTAAAGTGTTAAGCCTGAGCCTCACTTGAAGAAAGAGGGAATAGGGGGCAGGTGAGGAGAAATAGAAAAGAAAGAGGTCATGCCTGAAAATTGGTTACTGTATGACTGGGCCAATGGTAGTGGAGTGGTGAACTGCCATGTAGCTGGTTAATGTACTGGGCCAATGGTAGTGGGGTGGTGGAACTGCCATGTAGCTGATTAATGTACTGGGCCAATGGTAGTGGGGTGGTGGAACTGCCATGTAGCTGGTTAATGTACTGGGCCAATGGTAGTGGGGTGGTAGAACTGCCATGTAGCTGATTAATGTACTGGGCCAATGGTAGTGGGGTGGTGGAACTACCATGTAGCTGGACTTGAGTCATCGTCACCAACACTGTTTTCATCTGGTGTGTAAAATGGCAAACAGAAGCATTTTATCAAAGTGCCTGAACAACCATAGGGAACAAGCAAGGGAGAGATGGATGGAGAGATAAACAGAGGGATACTAAGAGAGAGAGAGAGAGAGAGAGAGAGAGAGAGAGAGAGAGAGAGAGAGAGAGAGAGAGAGAGAGAGAGAGAGAGAGAGAGAGAGAGAGAGAGAGAGAGAGAGAGAGAGAGAGAGAGAGAGAGAGAGAGAGAGAGAGAGAGAGAGAGAGAGAGAGAGAGAGAGAGATGAGTAACTATTGGAAGAACAGAATGCTGGCCAGATTAAGGGAGAAATAGTCAGAGAAAGAGAGCGGGTGAACAACCATTGAGAAAGAGGGAGATGGACGGAGAGATATGAAGAGAGAAAGAGATGAGCAACCACAGGGAGCAGGGGAGATAGGGATGGAGAGATCAAGAGAAAGATAGAGAAAGTTCCTTCTCTCTTCACAGTCGGGGGAGATAAAGTCAGTAAGAAGGGCTGGAAGGAGGGAGGAGAGGGTGAGGAGGGGTGAGGGGGAGGAGAGGGGGGAGGGGGAGGAGAGGGGGAGGAGGTGAGGGTGAGAAAGAGGGGAGGAGGAGGGGGAGGAGGAGTGAGTATGAGGGGGAGAGGGGGAGGGGAGGAGGAGGAGAAGGGTGAGGAGAGGGTGAAGAAGGGTGAGGAGGAGGGGAGGAGAGGGTGAGGAGGGGTGAGGAGGAGGGGGAGGAGATTGGGTCAGAGGGGTGTGTTAGACAGGGTGGAAGGGAAACAGCCCTGTATACAACTGATAAGCCTGGACATCTGTGGGTGGTGTGGCACAGACTTCCTAACCACAATTACATCTCTCTTTATAATAAGATATGGGGAACTGCAGAAGAGGAGAGCAGGAGAGACAGATGAGCAGGGCTATAATCCTCACCCCCATATTGATAGCAAGATGGGGTGTAAGTATCACCCCCAAAAGTCTCTAGATCCGATTTAGTAACATTGTAGTAGACTTGACACAAATAAGTTAAGCAAGGAATTGAATAGGTGGTGCCTGGTTCTATCAAGGTTACAGCAGCGTTTTTTATTGTTCTCACTGGCTGCAGGTTGAAGTCTAGCAAAGACACTGATCCACTGAATAATTTATAACAGATTTTTTCCGACATAACATAGGTACAGCAATTCCCCTTATTGTATGGGAAACTTTTAAATGTGCCTTTAGAGGCCATGCAATTCAGTACTCATCACGAAAACAAAAGCAATTTAGGTCAAAAGAGTCCATACTAACAAAGGAAATGGAAGGTCTAACAGAAAAGATAGATAGCAATAAAAACTATAACATAGAGGCTCAGAATAAATTAGAAGAAAAACAAAAAGAAATGGAGAAATGTATTCAAGAAAGATCAAGTGTAATATATTATAAAAATAAAGCAAACTGGATGGAATATGGGGAAAAATGCATCAAATTATTTTGTAATATTCAACATAGAAATGCTACCAAAAAGAATTTACTGAAACTCGTTACAAATGATGGAGTCACCCATGATTCACCAAATTATATTTTGAAGGAGGAAGCAAAGTACTTTAAGCATATGTTTTCATTTCAGTCGCCTCCATCTCCTCTAACTGAAGCTAATTGTAGGGATTTGTTTTCTATTGATAATGTAAAATTAACAGCCATACAGGAAGACTCACGTGAAGGTGAAATTACAGAGGAGGAACTTCTGGATGCAATTAAAGACTTTAAGTCCGGGAAAACTCCAGGACCGTTATTAGCATGTTTTAACCACTCCTATATAAATGGTAGATTATCAGACACTCAAGAAGAAGGTCTGATTTCATTATTACTGAAACAGGATACAAGTGGGAAATATAAAGATCCAGTCAATTAAAAAAATTGGAGGCCCCTTACACTTCAGGGTTGTGATGCAAAAATTCTAGCAAAATGTATAGCACATAGAATTAAAAAGGTATTGTCGGACATTATTCATTCTAATCAGACAAGTTTTTTACATGGACGATACATTGGAGATAATATAAGGCAAGTACTGGAAACAATAGAACACTATGAAAAATCTGGGAAACCAGGCCTGATATTCATAGCAGACTTTGAAAAGGCATTTGATAAAGTATGACTGCGCGCATGTAGACAAGATGGCGTATTGAATAGAAAGCGGTACAAACCACCTCAAGATAAAAATATAATATTTGAAATCAGTAAGTTAGACTAAATATTAGCATTTCAAATATTCGCAGTAAATAAAATTCAATCTGGATAATAACACAAAACAAATCATAAGGGTAGAGAAATATATCGACAAATATTACAACAACACGCAACACCCAAACATGGCGGAAGATAAACGAGGAGAACCAATCCCTAAGAGAAAACGCGACTCGTCGACTGATACAGATGATACAGTGGGGAAAAAAAGTATTTAGTCAGCCACCAATTGTGCAGGTTCTCCCACTTAAAAATATGAGAGAGGCCTGTAATTTTCATCATAGGTACACGTCAACTATGACAGACAAATTGAGGAAAAAAAATCCAGAAAATCACATTGTAGGATTTTTTATGAATTTATTTGCAAATTATGGTGGAAAATAAGTATTTGGTCACCTACAAACAAGCAAGATTTCTGGCTCTCACAGACCTGTAACTTCTTCTTTAATAGGCTCCTCTGTCCTCCACTCGTTACCTGTATTAATGGCACCTGTTTGAACTTGTTATCAGTATAAAATACACCTGTCCACAACCTCAAACAGTCACACTCCAAACTCCACTATGGTCAAGACCAAAGAGCTGTCAAAGGACATCAGAAACAAAATTGTAGACCTGCACCAGGCTGGAAAGACTGAATCTGCAATAGGTAAGCAGCTTGGTTTGAAGAAATCAACTGTGGGAGCAATTATTAGGAAATGGAAGACATACAAGACCACTGATAATCTCCCTCGATCTGGGGCTCCACGCAAGATCTCATCCCGTGGGGTCAAAATGATCACAAGAACGGTGAGCAAAAATCCCAGAACCACACAGGGGGACCTAGTGAATGACCTGCAGAGAGCTGGGACCAAAGTAACAAAGCCTACCATCAGTAACACACTACGCCGCCAGGGACTCAAATCCTGCAGTGCCAGACGTGTCCCCCTGCTTAAGCCAGTACATGTCCAGGCCTGTCTGAAGTTTGCTAGAGTGCATTTGGATGATCCAGAAGAGGATTGGGAGAATGTCATATGGTCAGATGAAACCAAAATATAACTTTTTGGTAAAGTCAAAACTCGCCTTTTTGGAGGACAAAGAATGCTGAGTTGCATCCAAAGAACATCATACCTGCTGTGAAGCATGGGGGTGGAAACATCATGCTTTGGGGCTGTTTTTCTGCAATGGGACCAGGACGACTGATCCGTGTAAAGGAAAGAATGAATGGGGCCATGTATCGTGAGATTTTGAGTGAAAACCTCCTTCCATCAGCAAGGGCATTGAATATGAAACGTGGCTGGGTCTTTCAGCATGACAATGATCCCAAACACACCGCCCGGGCAACGAAGGAGTGGCTTCGTAAGAAGCATTTCAAGGTCCTGGAGTGGCCTAGCCAGTCTCCAGATCTCAACCCCATAGAACATCTTTGGAGGGAGTTTAAAATCTGTGTTGCCCAGCGACAGCCCCAAAACATCACTGCTCTAGAGGAGATCTGCATGGAGGAATGGGCCAAAATACCAGCAACAGTGTGTGAAAACCTTGTGAAGACTTACAGAAAACGTTTGACCTGTGTCATTGCCAACAAAGAGTATATAACAAAGTATTGAGAAACTTTTGTTATTGACCAAATACTTATTTTCCACCATAATTTGCAAATAAATTCATTAAAAATCCTACAATGTGATTTTCTGGAGAAAAAAAATCTCATTTTGTCTGTCATAGTTGACGTGTACCTATGATGAAAATTACAGGCCTCTCTCATCTTTTTAAGTGGGAGAACTTGCACAATTGGTGGCTGACTAAATACTTTTTTTCCCCACTGTATATGTTGTGGTTCAGAACAGGGGTTTTAGGTTTTTTGTAAGGAAATCTGTTAATTACGGTTAAAACCTTATGAGTCTCCATTTGAGAGAACGTTTTCAGATTTGTTAAAATCTATGAGCCCCCGGGAGGACGATATGATTGTATAGAGAGGATTTGTAATGGATAAGAAAATAAATATAAATCTGCAGATTGGAGTAAAATAAGTGAAGAAAGAAGAGAGAGAAAATAGACAAAAGTTAAGTTAAGAAACTTCGAAGTAGGATTTGTGTTCTATGTTTTGTGTTGGTTTGTGCGTTTTGTTCAGTGTTACTGTTTGTCTGTGTTGGGAAGAACGGAGAGAAAGCTGGTCTGTCTGCTGTTTGACTTAGAGAAAAGTTACTTGCGGGAGCGCTCCTCTCGCCCTGAAGTCGCACTAATAAATGAACTGCGCATGTGTGGAGTTTTAGGATTTTGTAGTTAAACAGAGCAAATATGCCACTCCCCTGCCTGCACTGAGCTGCTGGGAGACGCAGACTTAGAGCTGCAAAAAGAAGGAGGGGGATATTTTGAGTACACACGAATAAAGTATTATGTTTGTTAAGTGGCTGTTGCGTAACTATGAACCTATTTGATTGAGATTCATTGAATTTATAAATGAGAGCTATGTTGATGGATTGAAAAAAAAAAAAAAAAAAAAATTGTTATTGCGCTATTTATAATGTTCCTGAGTTAAGCTGTTTGCTTATTTCTTAGCGCGAATGTGAACATAGGTATGTCTAAAAAGGGTATTTTATGGTTGAAATAACCCAGTGAGTACATAAAAGACTAAATTGTGCATCACGCGACAGCGTGTGCTGTCCCGGATCCAGTCCAATTAAGGCCAGTACTGTTCTATCCACAAAACTTACTTTCCCTTACAGAATATTATAGATGAAGGGCATTTATCTGTTTGTGTATGCCTAAAATATTTCATGTTGTGACAATTTAGCAGGGACTTGGCAACAGACTGATCAATTGATGTAATTGAGAATTGCACATTGAAGTTTTTTTGTGCATGGGTTGTTTTGATTACAGTTGTGTTGGAAATCCAGCACTGAGAATATTCTGTAAAATTAAGGTGATTGGGTGCTTATTAAGCAATTGGTTTGTGGGTGCTGTAGTGTTGCTGGATTACAGGTCTTTCTTTTTGGATTGCTCTGAAGTTGACTAGTTTCCTTTACTTTTCTTTATCGGATGTGGTAAGATTGCCACTAATCAATAATTTGGTAGAATAATATATATATATATAATAAAAATAAAAATAAAAAAAATAGGAGGGAAAGATAAGCTACATAGCTTCAAGTATTTTTTGGTTTACAAATTAATTAGTTTAAAATAACATTACATTTAAAAAAGTCACAATAAAGGAATATAAAAGAGTTGTTACAATGCGGAAAAAGGACATAAAAACGATGAAAGTAATTACTCCTGTTGATGTAGTACAAAATAGTAATCCTTTAGTTAATTGTATCGCAAGGTTATCTGGAAAATGGAATAAACGTTGGCCTGACATTGAACAACCATGGCCTGTGGAAGGGACTCTTAACCCAGATGTAATTAAAATAATGCAAGTGCTTGTGTCCACATATAAGGCAGATCAAAAGAAGAGGAAAAAAAGGGCAGCAGCGTAAAGAAAAGAGACAAAGAGAGCTGGGTGTTCTTAAGTTACTTGAAAATGAGGGACAAAAACTGATAAAAGATACAAAAGATAAAAGAGACAGAGGTAAAGAGAAAATGGCAAAAGAGGCGAAGGTAACAGAAAAACGAATGGCAGAAGTCAATACACCTTTCTCACATAAGGATTCAGCAAAAAGACCCCCACCTTACAAGGAATAAATAGAGTTTAAGGACGTCTATCTTCAACTTCCAGTGATCATTCAGGAGGGTGATTATTGCATCAGAGATGAAGATGAACGAATAATAGAGAGAGGACAAGCAGAAACGACCATAAAGATGAATCCAAACTCCAAAAGTAAGAAGAAAACGACATGTCTGGAAACTAAGGGTAGAGTGAGGTTCAGGAGGATGGAATTTGAAGATGATGATGATGATGATCAGAGTAATTCAGAAGAGATCGTGGGTGAATATGACCCTGTGATCAGACGGAGGTTTGCTAGAGTGGAAAGAAGGGGTGATGGAAGTTGGAAGAAGAAGGATACAAGAGATTCGACCTCTGATGAAAGTGAAGATGGAGACAGCGATGAAGATTTGGAGATTAAAGGTGCTTCATGTTCAAGAGGATTTTATCCTACAATGACTAGCACAGAAGAAATAGAAAGAGATATGGATTGATGCATATCATGCTTGGATAAGACGAATAATTTAGAAGAAGTAAGAGAATTGGAAGAACCTGGACTATAAGCCTTTGCAGAATACCGATATGTCAGATATACTTGAGAAGCTGCCTACTCTTCAAGATGGAGCATATCCTTGGATTTCAAAGTTGGAAGAAATTATGGTGGGAACACAGTCTGCCATAGGAGACATTAAGATACTTTTGGCTAACCTCCTTGGGATTCCAGGTATGGAATAAATTTTTCAGAGAGCTGGACATAATTGATATATTGGGACTTCGGTGAATGATCCTGAGTTGCTAGCTGCAAGTAGAAATCGGCTGTGGAGAGCACTGAAGGATACTTTTCCAACAAATGTGCATCCTGACAACATTCTGATTGACCCACTAGGACAACAAGAAAATCAGAGAGCCTATGTGTCAAGAGCTCATCAAGTGTGGAGAAATATTACTGGAAATGATCCAGATGTGAGTCAAATAGAGCAGTCAACTTTGCGATCTAAACTGCAGATGGGGCTGCCCTCACCAGTAAGGAGCAAACTGGCAGAGGTGGTTGGACTTGGAAGCATTGCAAAAGGTGTCTATACAGATCATATAGCCCATCAAGTGGATCTATACAGGAAAAAAGGAACACAACCAGAAAGAACAGGACCAAGAAACTCTCAGAAAACTCAATCAAATACAACTGGTGGAGAATAAGAAGACGGAGAAGAAACAGGCTTTGGTTATGCAGAATCAGTGTTAATCAAATCAACAATCACTGCCACAGCTTCAACGGAACCAGGTCCAACCGCAATTGTCCCAGCCACCACTAGTGGGACCAGTTGTTTCATATCCACAGCCAGTTTCCGGACAGACACAGAATTGGAGAGGAAGAGGACGAGAAGGTTTAGGAAGAGGAAGAGGAGGAAGATTTAACCCATACTTCCAGCAATCTTCAGAAGTGTGTTATAATTGTGGACAGGTTGGTCACTTTGCCCGTGAGTGTAATGGGCCAGGAGGAAACACCAGAGGAAATTTCAGAGGAAGATACAGGGGCCAGTCAAGATCATTTGGAGGACCGGTGAACCCTTATAGGGGTCCGGAGCCAGGATTCTAGAGGTGCCCAGAAGATCCGAAAGGGGGGTGTCAGCTGATAGCATCAGGACGGAAAAAGATCCAACAATTGAGATGAAAGTAAACAACCGACCATTGGAAGTGATGGCGGATAGCGGAGCTGCTTTCCCCTGTGTTCGGCCTGAAGATGCTACACATCTTCCTATGTCCAATCAACTGATTCGGACAATTGGATTTGAGGGAGTGAAACAGCTGATTCCTCTTACGGAACCAATTGAGCTCTGCTATAAAAACTACAATACCCATACTGGTATAGGAACATACACCTATTGCATTGTTGGGAAGAGATGCATTGTGTAGATTGAATTGTACAATAAAATGTACGCCAGACGGCTGTCTGGTAGAAGTGCCAAAAGAAACGGTTACCTTTGAGAGCTATGGTTAAAGATACTGGGAATGGTCAACTCCATAGCAATCTTTCCTGGACACAGGAAGGCTTTGTGGCATTTGAAACGATCAAACAGAGGTTACAAGAGGCACCGGCACTCACACTACCAGACTACTCTAAGAATTTCTTGTTATATGTGTCTACTTCTACTGGAGGTAAATATGCTTGTGCAGTTCTTTGTCAGCCGACAGGTACAGGGACGAATCCTCAACCTATTTCCTCCTACTCTACTGCCTATTCAGAAGTAGAACTAGGGCTACCACTGTGCTACAGAGCAATTGTGGGAGTATATTTAATGTATGACAAAGCATCATCTGTTACGATGGGTTACCCAGTAACAATTCTTACCCATCATAGTCTCAGAAATCTTCTGAACTATGGAAAATATACATTGACTATGCCTAGGCTCAGAGACTATCATAGGCTCTTAGAGCATGAAGATGTCACCCTAGTGAGGTGTGATATGGTGAATCCAGCCGAGAATTTGCCAACTTCAGAGGATGGTGAGCCACATGATTGTGTTCAAGAAGCAGAGAAATACTTGAGGCTTAGATCAGATTTGCAAGCCCTTCCATTATGTGAGGCAGACCTGGAGTATTGGACTGATGGGTCTTGTTATCGTGTGGGAGATAAATTGTGTGTTGGCAATGCAGTAGTTAAAGTCCAAGGAACAGGATTTGTTGTTGAAAAGGCTGAAGTAATACCACAGCCTGCGTCCGCACAACTTGCTGAACTTGTGAGGCTAACAGAAGTGTGTTTGTTAGCAGAAGGAAAGCAAATGATGATATATACTGATTCTGCATATGCACATAGTGTATGTCATTTGTTTGGAGCAGTGTGGAAAGGTTGAGGGTTTAAGAAAACGGATGGTTCTCCGATACAACATCATGCGCAAATAATGAAACTGTTGCATGCCATGATGAAGCCTAAAGAGATAGCGATAGCTAAGTGTGCAGCTCATAAAACAGATATGTCAAAAGTCACACAAGGGAACAAAGCTGCTGATGAAGCTGCAAAGCCGTCACAGGAGAGGACAAATTGGGCAAGGTTTTTCTGGTCACTCATGGAGTGGACTTGGAAGACAAAATTACGCTTAAGGATGTGATTTTGATGCAGGAAGCTGCTTCTACGATTGACAAACAGTTATGGCTAGACCGAGGTGCTGTCAAAGATGCTATGGGTCTTTGGAGAAACCATGAGGGGTTGATAGTAGCGCCTCTAGACCTATTAGGTCTGATGATTCAGGAAGCACATGGATAGCTATTGTTGCAAGAGGGGAGGTTAGGAGAAAGATCACAAAGGAGTATGGTTTTTGGGCACCATATTTGCTTGAAAAGGTTGACTATGTCATAGGCAGGTGCACAATCTGTCTGAAAAAGAATGTTCGCAGGGGTGTGACTGTTCTTCCTGGTTACATTCCAACACCGAGAGGTCCTATGCGTGAGTTGGTTATCGAATTTGTTGATATGATAAAACCAATTGAAGAAGAAAGATAAATGCTGGTGGTTGTAGATAGATTTTCACGATGGCCGGAGGCATGTCCAACCAAGCGAAAAGAAGCTCAGTCGGTTGCAAAGTTTTTGTGTAAAGAAGTCATAAGCAGGTGGGGATTTCCCGATCAAATATCCTCAGCTAATGGGAAAGAGTTTTGTGGATAAATCAGTGAAATTGATTTTTGAAAAAATTGGGGAAAAGTCAGACCAAAACGTTACGAAAACTAGGGTTGAAGTAACTCTAGTGTCACGAACGTTGACTGATGACTCGTGGAACCAAGGCGCAGCGTGATAAGCGTACATTTTATTTAGTACACAACACACGAACGATACGTGAAGTCCTGAGGTTACAACACAACATTTTACGGAACAAGATCCCACAAACTAACTGGTGCCAACAGGCTGCCTAAGTATGGTCCCCAATCAGAGACAACGATCTACAGCTGCCTCTGATTGGGAACCACCCTGGCCAACATAGAACTAAACGATCTAGAACAAAAAAAAAAGAAAACTAAACATAGAAAATCCACACCCTGGCTCAACATTTAAGAGTCCACAGAGCCAGGGCGTGACAGTACCCCCCCCAAAGGCGCGGACTGAGACCGCGCCACAAACACAAGAGGGTATGGGCCGGGTGGTCATTCCGCCTCGGAGGCGGATCCGGCTCCGGGCGTGACCACCACCTTTTCTCCACCTCCCCGTTGCGCCCCTGGTCTGGTCCCGCTGCCTGGAGCTGGACCCGACGACAGTGGACCAAACCTTACCGGCTCCGGACTGGAGCCGCTGGCCGGAGCTGGACTGGACACCGGTGGAGCGGATTGCTCTGGCTCCGGAGTGGATCCGCTGACTGGAGTTGGACCGGACCCCGGTGGAGCGGATTGCTCTGACTCCGGAGTGGAGCAGTTAACCGGTGCCGGACCAGGCACCGGTGGAACAGGCACGGGCCGTGCCGGACTGGACACACGCACCATTGGCTTGGTGCGGGGAGCAGGAACGGGCCGGACCGGGCTGACGACGCGCACCACTGGCTTGGTGCGGGGAGCAGGAACGGGCCGGACCGGGCTGACGACGCGCACCACTGGCTTGGTGCGAGGGACGGGAACAGGCCGGACCGGGCTGGCGACGCGCACCACTGGCTTGGTGCGAGGGACAGGAACAGGCCGGACCGGGCTGGCGACGCGCACCACTGGCTTGGTGCGGGGAGAAGGAACAGGCCGGGCTGGACTGGGAACACGCACCACTGGCTTGGTGCGGGGAGCCGGAACGGGCCGGGCCGGACTGTGGAGGCGGACTGGAGGTCTGGAGCGGAGAGCTGACACAACCCGTCCTGGCTGAATGCCTATTTAAACACAATGTGTGAGGCATCAGCACAGGACGTACAGGGCTGTGCACTCGTACTGGCACTACAGCACGTGGCACTGGTGCAGGATATACGGGACCGAGGAGGCGTACTGGAGGCCACGAGCGTTGAGCCGGCACACCCCGTCCTGGCTGCATGCCCATCTTAGCACGACACGTGCGTGGTGCTAGCACCGGACGTACAGGACTGTGCCGGAACACTCGCGGCACAGTACGTGGCTCCGCATAACACGGAGCCTGCCCAGTCTCACGCTTCCTAGCCTGAGTACGGGGAGTTGGCTCTGCTCTAACTCTAGGCTCCGCCAACCACCCTTTTAGCCCCCCAAAAAATTTTTATTGGGGCTGTCTATCGGGCTTCCTCCTCGGCCAGTACCCTCTGCGTTGCCGCTGCTCCTCTCTGTAGCGCGCCTCCACAGTCTCCTCCCAAGGACGCCGATCCATTCCGGCCTGAATCTCTTCCCAAGTCCAGGATCCCTTCCCGTCCAGGATCTCCTCCCAAGTCCAGGCTGTCTGTTCCTGGACACGCTGCTTGGTCCTCTTTGGGTGGGATCTTCTGTCACGAACGTTGACTGATGACTCGTGGAACCAAGGCACAGCGTGATAAGCGTACATTTTATTTAGTACACAACACACGAACAAAACAACAACACGAACGATACGTGAAGTCCTGAGGTTACAACAACACAAACCTTTACGGAACAAGATCCCACAAACTAACTGGTGCCAACAGGCTGCCTAAGTATGGTCCCCAATCAGAGTCAACGAGCTACAGCTGCCTCTGATTGGGAACCACCCTGGCCAACATAGAACTAAACGATCTAGAACAAAAAACATAGAAAACTAAACATAGAAAATCCACACCCTGGCTCAACATTTAAGAGTCCCCAGAGCCAGGGCGTGACATCTAGGACATTTTGAAAAGCTGATTGTGCGATAATTTTCACATTTCTTTGCATATTGTTGTGATATTTAGTGTTTTCTTATGAATCAAAGGGGGGAAATGGAATTTGATTCATTTATATATATATAATTTGTATATATTATTTTTGATATTGATGGTTTAATTTTCATGTGTTGCTTTGCAAAAGATATTGGTTGGTGTTTTCTTTTCTTCCAGAAGCATATGGGGAATGTGTAGAGTGGGATTCAAATACTCAAACATGGACAATATGAATGGACTGGAGGAAGTAGAACAAGGATGGTGTGGAAATGTTCAGATTCCATAATCGACGTTGCATTGAAAGTCGACACTGCTGAGGAGCTGCAGTGTAGTGGACTACATTCCAGTGGTTGCAATGATATATATAGACATATTTGCATGTGTAATACATAATTTGTGTCATATTCTTTCTGTATTAACTTTTTGAAGAATGATGTTTTCTGTTGTTGGGTACATGTGGGGACCTCAGATGTTTTGTTTTTTTCTTTGACGCTTAGGGATATTGGGTCTAGGCAGGGACAGAGAGAATCCACAGGAGGGTCCGATGGGTCGACCAGCCTGAATGTGGATGGGTTATTGATGGTATTTTGTTTTCTGAGGCTTTCATGTGTATTTGATTGCACCATATCTTAAAATGCATTGATAAAGATTTATAAATTGATCTGGAGTACTTAGGTGGTCGCCTGAGGCAGAGGGGCCGTGAGAGAATTTTACTGTCTTGATTGATTGATGGATATTTGGAAAGAAAGCTGCCAGACAGGTTTTTCGCTCTTACACTCCATAACAATTTGTTTACACTTCATGAAAATTTGTTAACACTCCATAAACTTGGTTTTATTGCTAAAGTTACACAAGATTTGTCATAATCCTATTCTTTTTGTTTTTTGAGACTTAATTAGTCTCGAATAGGGGAAATATGTCGTATCTGAACATTTATAGCTTTGCTGAGGTTTTCATATTGTTGGTTAAATGAACTCTACTTTGCTTTGCTGAAACATCTGGAAAGTATTACTATGGGGGCCCCCTAAGACAGAGGACATGGGGATATGTGGAGGCCAGGGATTGGACTATTTAAAACACGCCATCTTATGTTACATAGGATATATACCATGTTTGAACAAAGGGACAAGGAGAGTGATCATATTTGAGATTGGGTTAGTTGCTCTCCAGATTCTGCAGAAGTCTGTAAATTGATGCTGAAATCCTTGATATAATAAAAGTTATAATCAAGTACAGTGTCAGCGGATTCCTTGTCAACACAGCATTGCACCATCGTTGTTCGGCCACCACATAATACAATGGCAATCCGGGTTATATGTTAAAATCCTACGTATGAACTGCCAACGTTATTACGCATATTAATTGATAATGATGGAAAATAAGTTATGCAAGATATTTGAATAGATATATATTTTTAAATAGTTATATATAGAGGTGACAGCATTGGAAATATTTTTGGCGGTTAATCTGCTTCTGTTTTGTGCGTGGCACTGTGTGCTGTTTTCGATGGATGGGTCCTGGCCTCTCGGGGCCCTAGGGATCCGAAGGGATGTGTGTGGGATGCCGATCACTGCGATGACGGCTCAACTTGGGATGGGGAGGGGCATTAGCAGGGGAATTAGTGGAGAACAATTGAAGGGATACTTAGTAGCAATGCAAATATCATGGTACAGCTACAGTGGGGAGAACAAGTATTTGATACACTGCCGATTTTGCAGGTTTTCCTACTTACAAAGCATGTAGAGGTCTGTAATTGTTATCATAGGTACACTTCAACTGTGAGAGGCGGAATCCAGAAAATCCAGAAAATCACATAGTATGATTTTTAAGTAATTAATTTGCATTTTATTGCATAACATAAGTATTTGATACATCAGAAAAGCAGAACTTAATATTTGGTACAGAAACCTTTGTTTGCAATTACAGAGATCATATGTTTCCTGTAGGTCTTGACCAGGTTTGCACACACTGCAGCAGGGATTTTGGCCCACTCCTCCATACAGACCTTCTCCAGATCCTTCAGGTTTCGGGGCTGTCGCTGGGCAATACGGACTTTTGTATTGGGTTCAGGTCTGGAGACTGGCTAGGCCAATCCAGGACCTTGAGATGCTTCTTACGGAGCCACTCCTTAGTTGCCCTGGCTGTGTGTTTCGGGTCGTTGTCATGCTGGAAGACCCAGCCACGACCCATCTTCAATGCTCTTACTGAGGGAAGGAGGTTGTTGGCCAAGATCTCGTGATACATGGCCCCATCCATCCTCCCCTCAATACGGTGCAGTCGTCCTGTCCCCTTTGCAGAAAAGCATCCCCAAAGAATGATGTTTCCACCTCCATGCTTCACGGTTGGGATGGTGTTCTTGTGGTTGTACTCATCCTTCTTCTTCCTCCAAACACGGTGAGTGGAGTTTAGACCAAAAAGCTCTATTTTTGTCTCATCACATTTTACATTTACATTTAAGTCATTTAGCAGACGCTCTTATCCAGAGCGACGTACAAATTGGTGCATTCACCCTATAGCCAGTGGGTTAACCACTTTACAACAAATTATTTTTTTATTTTTTTATTTTTTTTGTTTTGTTATTTTTTTTGGGGGGGGGGGGCTAGACGGATTACTTCATCCTATCCCAGGTATTCCTTAAAGAAGTGGGGTTTCAAATGTCTCCGGAAGGTGGTGAGTGACTCCGCTGTCCTGGCGTCGTGAGGGAGCTTGTTCCACCATTGGGGTGCCAGAGCAGCGAACAGTTTTGACTGGGCTGAACGGGAACTATGCTTCCGCAGAGGAAGGGGAGCCAGCAGGCCAGAGGTGGATGAACGCAATGCCCTCGTTTGGGTGTAGGGACTGATCAGAGCCTGAAGGTACGGAGGTGCCGTTCCCCTCACTGCTCCATAGGCAAGCAACATGGTCTTGTAACGGATGCGAGCTTCAACTGGAAGCCAGTGGAGTGTGCGGAGGAGGGGGGTGACGTGAGAGAACTTGGGAAGGTTGAACACCAGACGGGCTGCGGCATTCTGGATGAGTTGTAGGGGTTTAATGGCACATGCAGGGAGCCCAGCCAACAGCGAGTTGCAGTAATCCAGACGGGAGATGACAAGTGCCTGGATTAGGACCTGTGCCACTTCCTGTGTAAGGCAGGGTCGTACTCTCCGAATGTTGTAGAGCATGAACCTGCAGGATCGGGTCACCACCTTGATGTTAGCGGAGAACGACAGTGTGTTGTCCAGGGTCACGCCAAGGCTCTTCGCACTCTGGGAGGAGGACACAACGGAGTTGTCAACCGTGATGGCGAGATCATGGAACGGGCAGTCCTTCCCCGGGAGGAAGAGCAGCTCCGTCTTGCCAGGGTTCAGCTTGAGGTGGTGATCCGTCATCCATACTGATATGTCGGCCAGACATGCAGAGATGCGATTCGCCACCTGGTTATCAGAAGGGGGAAAGGAGAAGATTAGTTGTGTATCGTCAGCGTAGCAATGATAGGAGAGGCCATGTGAGGATATGACAGAGCCAAGTGACTTGGTGTATAGGGAGAAAAGGAGAGGGCCTAGAACTGAGCCCTGGGGGACACCAGTGGTGAGAGCACGTGGTGCGGAGACAGCTTCTCGCCACGCCACTTGGTAGGAGCGACCGGTCAGGTAGGACGCAATCCAGGAGTGAGCCGCGCCGGAGATGCCCAGCTCGGAGAGGGTGGAGAGGAGGATCTGATGGTTCACAGTATCAAAGGCAGCAGACAGGTCTAGAAGGACAAGAGCAGAGGAGAGAGAGTTAGCTTTAGCAGTGCGGAGAACCTCCGTGACACAGAGAAGAGCAGTCTCAGTTGAATGACCAGTCCTGAAACCTGACTGGTTTGGATCAAGAAGGTCATTCTGAGAGAGATAGCAAGAGAGTTGGCTAAAGATGGCACGCTCAATAGTTTTGGAAAGAAAAGAAAGAAGGGATACTGGTCTGTAGTTGTTGACATCAGTGGGATCGAGTGTTGTTTTTTTGAGAAGGGGTGCAACTCTCGCTCTCTTGAAGACGGAAGGGACATGGCCAGTGGTCAAGGATGAGTTGATCAGCGAGGTGAGGTAGGGGAGAAGGTCACCGGAGATGGTCTGGAGAAGAGAGGAGGGGATGGGGTCAAGCGGGCAGGTTGTTGGGCGGCCTGCAGTCACTAGTCGCAAGATTTTATCTGGAGAGAGAGGGGAGAAAGAAGTCAAAGCATAGGGTAGGGCAGTGTGAGCAGGACCAGCAGTGTCATTAGACTTAACAAACGAGGATCGGATGTCGTCAACCTTCTTTTCAAAGTGGTTGACGAAGTCATCCACAGAGAGGGAGGAGGGGGGGGGGGGGGGGGGGGATTCAGCAGTGAGGAGAATGTGGCAAAGAGCTTCCTAGGGTTAGAGGCAGATGCTTGGAATTTAGAGTGGTAGAAAGTGGCCTTAGCAGCAGAAACAGATGAAGAAAATGTAGAGAGGAGGGAGTGAAAAGATGCCAGGTCAGCAGGGAGTTTAGTTTTCTTCCATTTCCGCTCAGCTGCCCGGAGCTCTGTTCTGTGAGCTCGCAATGAGTCATCAAGCCACGGAGCTGGAGGGGAGGACCGAGCCGGCCGGGAGGATAGGGGACACAGGGAGTCAAAGGATGCAGAAAGGGAGGAGAGGAGGGTTGAGGAGGCAGAATCAGGAGATTGGAGGGAGAAGGATTGAGCAGAGGGAAGAGATGATAGGATGGAAGAGGAGAGAGTAGTGGGAGAGAGAGAGCGAAGGTTGCGGCTGCGCGTTACCATCTGTGTAGGGGCAGAGTGAGTAGTGTTGGAGGAGAGCGAGAGAGAAAAGGTTACAAAGTAGTGGTCGGAGACATGTAGGGGAGTTGCAGTGAGATTAGTAGAAGAGCAACATCTAGTAAAGATGAAGTCAAGCGTATTGCCTGCCTTGTGAGTAGGGGGGGACGGTGAGAGGGTGAGGTCAAAAGAGGAGAGGAGTGGAAAGAAGGAGGCAGAGAGAAATGAGTCAAATGTAGACGTAGGGAGGTTGAAATCCCCCAAAACTGTGAAGGGTGAGCCATCCTCAGGAAAGGAACTTATCAAGGCGTCAAGCTCATTGATGAACTCTCCAAGGGAACCTGGAGGGCGATAGATGACAAGGATATTAAGCTTAAATGGGCTAGTGACTGTGACAGCGTGGAATTCAAATGAGGAGATAGACAGATGGGTTAGGGGAAAAATTGAGAATGACCACTTGGGAGAGATGAGGATTCCTGTGCCACCACCCCTCTGACCAGATGCTCTCGGGGTATGCGAGAACACATGGTCAGACGAGGAGAGAGCAGTAGGAGTAGCAGTGTTTTCAATGGTAATCCATGTTTCCGTCAGCGCCAGGAAGTCGAGGGACTGGAGGGTAGCATAGGCTGGGATGAAGTCAGCCTTGTTGGCGGCAGAATGGCAGTTCCAGAGGCTGCCTGAGACCTGGAACTCCAGGTGTGTGGTGCGTGCAGGGACCACCAGGTTAGAGAGGCAGCAGCCACGCGGTGTGAGGCGTTTGTGTAGCCTGTGCGGAGAGGAGAGAACAGGGATAGGCAGAGGCATAGTTGACAGGCTGCAGCAGATGGCTACAATAATGCAGAGGAGATCGGAATGAAATGAACTAAACATCTGGGAAAGGAGAGAGCAGGCCTCCCTCACCCAAAAAAAATATAACTCTCCCAACTTCCACCTCAGAAACTATAATTGTTTCACTGAACCACCCGAATAAAACTCTCCCAACTTCCACTTTAGAAATTAGAATTGTTGTAAACTACAGCAGACTGTTATCAGTAGCTGTAATTAAGTACAGCAGCTACCAACCACCTAACGTTAATGCCTCGGATAATGAGGTTAGAAAAACAGCTGAATGGTGGCAGCTAGCTGGCTCAATCACAGGTACTCTTAAGCATGAAATAACATTGGAAACAACTAACCACAGTTGCTAAAAGTTACCAGTAGCTACCCGCTAGCTAGCTAGCTAGCTTTGTTGGTCCAAGTAGTGGGTAAGCTAGCCTCGTGCTTCGCCGGGGTCCGCCGAATACAATACTTACCTACAATAATTACCTACAATAACCTACAATAACTACCTGAGTAAGCTACCTATAATACCTAACTACAATACCTACCTACAATCTAAATACATGGTTTAAGCTTTACTCAACACCATATAAGAAGCCAAGCTTACCTTTCATAACGCAGCAATGATTAAACGTTGGGTAGCTAGCACAAAGATATTGTATTTAGCTACTACAGTACAGCCAGCTGGTAGTGTTGGCTAGCTAGCAATGGCTGCTGTGTTGACTTTGTTTGAAAAACGGCGTCGCTGCGAACGAATGTAGCTGGCTAAAAGGATATTGTTTTTAGTTGCTACCGTTGCTAATAGCTACTCGCCAGCTAATCCAGGAGGTGAGTTAGCTAGCTAGCTTCGTGCTACACCCGGCACCGCCGAATACAAAAGTAACCTACAATAACTACACAACAACTACCCACAACAGCCCACGATGCCTACCTATACTACTTAATAATATACAGCCCACGATGCCTACCTATAATACCTAACTACAATCTAAATACATAGTTTAAGCCTTACTCGACAAAGCCCAAGCTATGTATAAAGCCAAACTGGCAGACTGCAATCAGTAGCCGTAATTAAGTACAGCAGCTACCAACCACCTAACGTTAATGATAATGATGTTAGAAAAACAGCTGAATGGTGGCAGCTAGCTGGCTCAATCACAGGTACTCTTAAGCGTGAAATAACATTGGAAACAACTAACCACAGTTGCTAAAAGTTACCAGTAGCTACCCGCTAGCTAGCTAGCTAGCTTTGTTGGTCCAAGTAGTGGGTAAGCTAGCCTCGTGCTTCGCCGGGGTCCGCCGAATACAGTCCTTACCTACAATAATTACCTACAATAACCTACAATAACTACCTGAGTAAACTACCTATAATACCTAACTACAATACCTACCTACAATCTAAATACATGGTTTAAGCTTTACTCAACACCATATAAGAAGCCAAGCTTACCTCCTGCTAGAGAAAACACAACCTCTCCCGTCTCTCCCGAAATGCCAGGATGACCACATGACCATCAGACCACATGACCTTCTCCCATTCCTCCTCTGGATCATCCAGAAGTCATTGGCAAACTTCAGACGGGCCTGGACATGCGCTGGCTTGAGCAGAGGGACCTTGCGTGCGCTGCAGGATTTTAATCCATGACGGCGTAGTGTGTTACTAATGGTTTTCTTTGAGACTGTGGTCCCAGCTCTCTTCAGGTCATTGACCAGGTCCTGCCGTGTAGTTCTGGGCTGATCCCTCACCTTCCTCATGATCATTGATGCCCCACGAGGTGAGATCTTGCATGGAGCCTCAGACCGAGGGTGATTGACCGTCATCTTGAACTTCTTCCATTTTCTAATAATTGTGCCAACAGTTGTTGCCTTCTCACCAATCTGCTTGCCTATTGTCCTGTAGCCCATCCCAGCCTTGTGCAGGTCTACCATTTTATCCCTGATGTCCTTACACAGCTCTCTGGTCTTGGCCATTGTGGAGAGGTTGGATTCTGTTTGATTGAGTGTGTGGACTGGTGTCTTTTATACAGGTAACGAGTTCAAACAGGTGCAGTTAATACAGGTAATGAGTGGAGAACAGGAGGGCTTCTTAAAGAAAAACTAACAGGTCTGTGAGAGCCGGAATTCTTACTGGTTGGTAGGTGATCAAATACTTATGTCATGCAATACAATGCAAATTAATTACTTAAAAATCATACAATGTGATTTTCTGGATTTTTGTTTTAGATTCCGTCTCTCACAGTTGAAGTGTACCTATGATAAAAATTACAGACCTCTACATGCTTTGTAAGTAGGAAAACCTGCAAAATCGGCAGTGTATCAAATACTTGTTCTCCCCACTGTATATGGACACTCAATCATTATGTTTTTTTTAAATGGTAAATTTACAAACATATATAAAGATAAATAGACTTGAAACTTGTATCTCATTATGGTGTATGGTGAAATAAGTATAGCCAGTTATAATTGTAATGGCTTAGCTGATAATAACAAAAGAAGAACAATATTTACATGGCTCAAAGAGAAGGATTATAATATCTATTGTTTACAGGAAACTCATTCAACAATTCTAGATGACGTTGCGTGGAAAAAGGAATGGGGGGGGCGAGATATACTTCTCCCATGGGCAAAGAAATTCAAAAGGGGTGATGATATTAATTAATAGTAATTTCGATCCGAATGTGCAACTTGTCCAAATAGATGTGCAAGGTAGATGGATTATTTTAAATATGTTATTGGACAATAAACAGATATGGCTCATTAACATTTACGGACCAAATAATGATGATCCACACTTCTTTGACAATATATATAATAAATTAACAACCCTGCAAGCAATTCAAAACAATATTATTATGGTGGGGGATTATAATACTGTTTTAAATAGCTCAATGGACCGTAAAGGAAATCACACCACAAACAATCACCCACATGCTCTTAAGGAAATTGTGAATGTCATGGATACATTAGAACTAGTAGATATATGGAGGCTTAAATATCCTGATCTATTGAGATATACATGGCGGAGACTCAATCAAGCTAGTCGTCTTGACTTCTTTCTTATCTCATTCTCGTTGGCACCAAAAGTTTAAAAAGTGTTGATCGGGGACAGAATGTGGTCGGACCATCATATAATTGGCATATACATTACTCTTACTGAATTTCCACATGGGTGAGGATATTGGAAATTTAATCAAAGCCTATTGGATGATAATTTATTTTTTAACTAGGACAAAGGAATTTATAACTGACTTTTTCTGACATAACATAGGCAAATCCCCTTATTGTATGGGACACCTTTAAATGTGCCTTTAGAGGCCATGCAATTCAGTACTCGAAAACAAAAGCAATTTGGTCAAAAGAGTTTATACTAACAAAGGAAATAGAAAGTCTAACAGAACAGATAGATGGCAATAAAAACTGTAACATAGAGACTCAGAATAATTTAGAGGAAAAACAAAAAGAAATGGAGAAACTTATTCAAGAAAGATCAAGTGTAATATATTATAAAAATAAAGCAAACTGGATGGAATATGGGGAAAAATGCACCAAATTATGTTTTAATCTTCAACATAGGAATGCTACCAAAAAGAATTTAATGAAATTGGTTACAATTGATGGAGTAACCCATGATTCACCAAATGATATTTTGAAGGAGGAAACAAGATACTTTAAGCATATGTTTTCGTTTCAGTCGCCTCCATCTCCTCTAACTGAAGCTAACTGTAGAGATGTTTTTTCTATTGATAATGTAAAAGTAACAGCCAAACAGAAAGACTTATGTGAAGGTGAAATTACAGAGGAGGAACTTCTGGATGCAATTAAAGACTTTAAGTCTGGGAAAACTCCAGGGTTGGATGGCATACCAGTCGAAGTATACCAAACCTTTTTTGATATACTAAGAGGACCGCTATTAGCATGTTTTAACCACTCCTATGTAAATGGTAGATTATCTGACACTCAAGAAGAAGGTCTGATCTCATTATTACTGAAACAGGATACAAGTGGAAAATATAAAGATCCAGTCAATAAAAAAAATTGGAGGCCCCTTACACTTCAGTGTTGTGATGCAAAAATTCTATCAAAATGTATAGTGCATAGAATTTAAAAGGTATTGTCGGATATTATTCATTCTAATCAGACAGGTTTTTTTTACATGGAAGATACATTGGAGATAATATAAGGCAAGTATTGGAAACAATAGAACATTATGGAAAATCAGAGAAACCAGGCCTGCTATTCATAGCAGACTTCGAAAAGGCATTTGATAAAGTACGACTGGGGTTTATATATAAATGCCTGGAGCATTTCAATTTTGCAACCCAAACCATCACACCACCACCACCATGCTTGACCTTTGGTATGATGTTCTTACTGTGGAATGCAGTGTTTGGTTTTCGCCAGGCATAATGGGACCCACCTCGTCCAAAAAGTTGACTCAAGTTTGCCAAAAGGCACCTGGATGATCATCAAGACTCTTGGAAGAAGGTTCTATGGACAGTTGATTCAAAATTATAACTTTTTGGACGAGATGGTTCCAGTAATGCCTGGCGAAAACCAAACACTGCATTCCACAGTAAGAACATCATACCAAAGGTCAAGCATGGTGGTGGTGGTGTGATGGTTTGGGGATGCTTTGCTGCCTCAGGACCTGGACGACTTGCCTTAATAGAAGGAACCATGAATTCTGCTCTGTATCAGAGAATTCTACAGGAGAATGTCAGACCATCCGTCTGTGAGCTGAAGCTGAAGCGCAGCTGGGTCATGCAGCAAAACAATGATCCAAAACACACAATCAAGTCTACATGAAAATTGCTAAAAAGCAACAAATTGGAAGTTTTGGAATGGCTTAGTCAAAGTCCAGACCTAATCCCAATTGAGATGTTGTGGCAGGACTTGAAACGAGCAGTTCATGCTTGAAAACCCACACGTCACTGAGTTAAAGCAGTTCTGCATGGAAGAGTGTGACGTGAGAGACTGATCAACAACTACAGGAAGCATTTGGTTGGAGTCATTGCAGCTAAAGGTGGCACAACCAGTTATTGAGTGTAAGGGGGCAATTACTTTATCACACAGGAGAATTGGGTGTTGCATAACTTTGTTTATTAAATAAATATGTAATTGTTGTGTTATTTGTTCACTTATGTTCCCTTTCTCTAATATTAGGTTTTGGTTGAAGATCTGATAACATTCAGTATCACAAATATGCAAAAGTAGAGAAAATTAGAAAGGGGGCAAATACTTTTTCATAGCACTGTATATACACTGCTCAAAAAAATAAAGGGAACACTTAAACAACACAATGTAACTCCAAGTCAATCACACTTCTGTGAAATCAAACTGTCCACTTAGGAAGCAACACTGATTGACAATACATTTCACATGCTGTTGTGCAAATGGAATGGACAACAGGTGGAAATTATAGGCAATTAGCAAGAAACCCCCAATAAAGGACTGGTTTTGCAGGTGGTGACCACAGACCACTTCTCAGTTCCTATGCTTCCTGGCTGATGTTTTGGTCACTTTTGAATGCTGGCGGTGCTTTCACTCTAGTGGTAGCATGAGACGGAGTCTACAACCCACACAAGTGGCTCAAGTAGTGCAGCTCATCCAGGATGGCACATCAATGCGAGCTGTGGCAAGAAGGTTTGCTGTGTCTGTCAGCGTAGTGTCCAGAGCATGGAGGCGCTACCAGGAGACAGGCCAGTACATCAGGAGACGTGGAGGAGGCCGTAGGAGGGCAACAACCCAGCAGCAGGACTGCTACCTCCGCCTTTATGCAAGGAGGAGCAGGAGGAGCACTGCCAGAGCCCTGCAAAATGACCTCCAGCAGGCCACAAATGTGCATGTGTCTGCTCAAACGGTCAGAAACAGACTCCATGAGGGTGGTATGAGGGCCCGACGTCCACAGGTGGGGGTTGTGCTTACAGCCCAACACCGTGCAGGACGTTTGGCATTTGCCAGAGAACACCAAGATTGGCAAATTCGCCACTGGCGCCCTGTGCTCTTCACAGATGAAAGCAGGTTCACACTGAGCACGTGACAGACGTGACAGAGTCTGGAGACGCCGTGGAGAACATTCTGCTGCCTGAAACATCCTCCAGCATGACTGGTTTGGCGGTGGGTCAGTCATGGTGTGGGGTGGCATTTCTTTGGGGGGCCGCTCAGCCCTCCATGTGCTCGCCAGAGGTAGCCTGACTGCCATTAGGTACCGAGATGAGATCCTCAGACCCCTTGTGAGACCATATGCTGGTGCGGTTGGCCCTGGGTTCCTCCTAATGCAAGACAATGCTAGACCTCATGTGGCTGGAGTGTGTCAGCAGTTCCTGCAAGAAGAAGGCATTGATGCTATGGACTGGCCCGCCCGTTCCCCAGACCTGAATCCAATTGAGCACATCTGAGACATCATGTCTCGCTCCATCCACCAACGCCACGTTGCACCACAGACTGTCCAGGAGTTGGCGGATGCTTTAGTCCAGGTCTGGGAGGAGATCCCTCAGGAGACCATCCGCCACCTCATCAGGAGCATGCCCAGGCGTTGTAGGGAGGTCATACAGGCACGTGGAGGCCACACACACTACTGAGCCTCATTTTGACTTGTTTTAAGAACATTACATCAAAGTTGGATCAGCCTGTAGTGTGGTTTTCCACTTTAATTTTGAGGGTGACTCCAAATCCAGACCTCCATGGGTTGATACATTTGATTTCCATTGATAATTTTTGTGTGATTTTGTTGTCAGCACATTCAACTTTGTAAAGAAAAAAGTATTTAATACGATTATTTCATTCATTCAGATGTTCTTTTAGTGTTCCCTTTATTTTTTTGGGCAGTGTATATATATACATATATATATATATATATATATATATATATATATATATATGTATGTATGTATGTATGTATATACACTACCGTTCAAAGGTTGGGGTCACTCAGAAATGTCCTTGTTTTCCATGAAAACATACATGAAATGAGTTTGAATAGGAAATATAGCAAAATGCATAGGAAATGTAGTCATTGACAAGGTTAGAAATAGTGATTTTTAATAGAAATAATAATTGTGTCCTTAAAACTTTCATTAAAGAATCCTCCATTTGCAGTAATTACAGCCTTACAGACTTTTGGCATTCTAGTTGTCAATTTGTTGAGGTAATCTGAAGAGATTTCACCCCATGGTTCCTGAAGCACCTCCAACAAGTTGGATTGGCTTGATGGGCACTTTTTACGTAACATACGGTCAAGCTGCTCCCACAACAGCTCAACAGACTGTGCTGGCCATTCCATTATAGACAGAATACCAGCTGACTGCTTCTTGCCTAAATAGTTATTGCATAGTTTGGAGCTGTGCTTTGGGTCATTGTCCTGTTGTAGGAGGATATTGGCTCCAATCAAGCGCCGTCCACAGGATATGGCATGGCGTTGCAAAATGTAGTGATAGCCTTCCTTCTTCAATATCCCTTTTAACCTTTACAAATCTCCCACTTTACCACCACCAAAGCATCCCCAGACCATCACATTGCCTCCACCATGCTTGACTGATGGCATCAAGCACTCCTCCAGCATCTTTTCATTTGGTCTGAGTCTCACAAATGTTCTTCTTTGTGATCTGAACACCTCAAACTTCGATTTGTCTGTCCATAACACTGTTTTTCCAATCTTCCTCTGTCCAGTGTCTGTGTTGTTTTGCCCATCTTAATATTTTCTTTTTATTGGCCAGTCTGAGATATGGCTATTTCTTTGCAACTCTGCCTAGAAGGTCAGCATCCCGGAGTCACCTCTTCACTGTTGACGTTGAGACTGGTGTTTTGCGGGTACTATTTAATGAAGCTGCCAGTTGAGAACCTGTGAGGCGTCTGTTTCTCAAACTAGACACTCTAATGTATTTGTCCTCTTGCTCAGTTGTGCACCGGGGCCTCCCACTCCTTTTTCTATTCTGGTTAGAGCCAGTTTGTGCTGTTCTGTGAAGGGAGTAGTACACAGCGTTGTACGAGATCTTCATTTGCTTGGCAATTTCTCACATGGAAATACATTTCTCAGAACAAGAATAGACTGATGCATTTCAGAAGAAAGTTATTTGTTTCTGGCCATTTGGAGCCTGTAATCGAACTCACAATTGCTGATGCTCCAGATACTCAACTAGTCTCAAGAAGGCCAGTTTTATTGCTTCTTTAATCAGCACAACAGTTTTCAGCTGTGCTAACATAATTGCAAAAGGGTTTTCTAATGATCAATTAGCCTTTTAAAATGATAAACTTGGATTAGCAAACACAACGTGCCATTGGAACACAGGACTGATGGTTGCTGATAATGGGTTCTATAGTCCTATGTAGATATTCCAAAACAAATCAGCCGTTTCCAGCTACAATAGCCATTTACAACATTAACAATGTCTACACTGAATTTCTGATCTATTTTATTTTATTTTAGTGGACAAAAAAATTGCTTTTCTTTCGAAAACAAGGACATTTCTAAGTGACCCCAAACTTTTGAACTGTCACGTTCGTTGAATACAGGATTGGACCAAGGTGCAGCGTGGTATGCGTACATGTTCGTTTATTGAATAAACAACGAACAAAACAACAAAAGCAACGTAACGTGAAGTTCTAACGGCTAACATCAAACAAGCCAAACACACAGAAACGAGATCCCACAACATAGGTAGGCAACATGGCTGCCTAAGTATAATCCCCAATCAGAGACAACGATCGACAGCTGCCTCTGATTGGGAACCACATAGATCTACAATATCTAGATCTACACATAGAAATTCACACCCTGACCAAACCAACTAAAGAAAACCAGGCTCTCAAGGACTGGAGCAGCTGACCGGGGCTGGATTAGGCACCTGTAGAGCAGACTGATCTGGCACTGGAGTGGAGCCGCTGACCGGAGCTGAACTAGACCCCGGTGGAGCGGACTGCTCTGGCTCTGGACTGGAGCAGCTGACCAGAGATGGACTGGGAGCGGACTGCTCTGGCACTGGAGTGGAGCAGCTGACCGGAGCTGGACTGGGCACCAGTGGAGCGGACTGCTCTGGCACTGGAGAGGAACAGCTGACCGGAACTGGACTAGGCACCGGTAGAGCGGACTGCTCTGGCACTGGAGTAGAGCCGCTGACCGGAGCTAGACTAGGCACCGGTGGAGCGGACTGCTCTGGCACCAGCCGTACCGGGCTGGGGACACGCACCACTGGTCTGGTACGAGGAGAAAAAAAAAAAAGACACTGATCCAGGATCAGTTTGCCCTCCTCGAAAACCTGGTCTTAAAGCTGGAATCCATAGCGGTGAAACTTCCACTTCCGTTTGCAATATTACAACAACAAATAAGTTATTTCAAACAGTTGTTTTCCCTCCGACATCATTGAACAGCGGAGTATGTACTATAGTGGAATTAATGGAAACATCTATAGCACATACACACACACAGACACACACAGACACACACACACACAAACACACACAGACACACACAAACACTCACACACTCACACACACACACAGACTAGTCTCACACTGCAGCCCCTTCCCAAGACACACACAAATTGAGCCATTTCAAGCAGCATGAAATGTGTATCAGTGTGCAATACCTTATAAAATAACATTCTAAAATCTGGGCTCTCCATGAAGTTGGATGCACACACACACACACACACACACACACACACACACACACACACACACACACACACACACACACACACACACACACACACACACACACACACACACACACACACACACACATACACACACACAGCACAGGAATATAGAGAGCTTGCTGTCATCAGTGTCCCAACTCCATGCTTCTCAGGGGGAATCTACATCCTGTTCTGAGGGCAGTAAGTTCACACTGGCTAGACAAAGTTGTCATTGTTTTATTTCTGTTTTGCCTCTGAATTTCCTCAGCTACTGCATGCTTTTCTAAGTTACTTGGTCACTGTGTGTGTGTGTGTGTGTGTGTGTGTGTGTGTGTGTGTGTGTGTGTGTGTGTGTGTGTGTTGAGTCTTCATACGTTGGTGTCATGGTAATGCACTTCCCATGTCCCTGAGGTGCGCGTCGTGACTTGTGACGTTGTGTGTGTGAGACAGAAAAGCCCAGACAGAGAGATAAAAGACAGAGCAGATAAACTCATGAAAGAGAACCAGAGGAGTGCAGACAGCCTGAGAGGAAGCCTGCATGTGCTGTGTACTGTAAGCACTCATTATGAAGCTGTGATTCCTGAAAGGCTTTATTAGTACAAGATCAGAGGGCAACAGAGTGAAATGTTCAAAGTTCAAGTGTTGTGTAAGACAATATGTGTTGGTGCCCGGTAGCATTATATACAACATACTTCAATTACCGAGTAGCATTTCTTTTCAAGTTTGGCCTGTTTTGACTATAACACATTGTTTATTCTTCAAGGAGAATGTTGAATTTTATCACATTTTGACTGCGGATAAAAAATAGCCTGGGAGGAAAACCTACAAGTATTTATTAATGCTAATCAGTATGTCTTCTTTGCTTGTTCTTTTGTTGGGTAGGCCACAGGTGACTAGGAAACATACGCATGGATTTTGCCTTATTGGACTACAAGAACCAGAATGCCTTGCTAATGGAAGTGAGATCAAAAAATTTTCTGAATAGAAAGGTTGGTTGTTTAGCAACAAGACCGATGCGTGCACAACTTTGGGGCAAAACAGACAGGGTTGGCTTAGAATCTAAATATTGTTGACAACATGTAAACTACACTGAGTGTACGAAACATTAAGAACACCGCCCCTCAATTCGTCGGGGCATAGACTCTACAAGGTGTCGAAAGCATTCCACAGGGATGCTGGCCCATGTTGACTCCAATGCTTCCCACAGTTGTGTCAAGTTGGCTTGATGTCCTTTGGGTGGTGGACCGTTCTTGATACACACGGGAAACTGTTGAGCATGAAAAACCTGGTAGCGTTGCAGTTCTTGCTTGGCACCTACTACCATACCCCGTTCAAAGGCACTTAAATATTTTGTCCTGCCCATTCACCCTCTGAATGGCACACATACACAATCTATGTCTCAATTGTCTCAAGGCTTAAAAATCCTTCTTTAACCTGTCTCCTCCTCTTCATCTACACTGATTTAAGTGGATTTAACAAGTGACATCAATGAGGGATTATAGCTTTCACCTGGATTCACCTGGTCAGTCTATGTCATGGAAAGAGCAGGCCATGTGACAAATACAATTTGATTTGATTTGTTCTATGATTTGTTTTGTAAACCCACTGTATAAAGTAGTTAGTCTCCAAATGATTATTGAAAGCATAAAGAAATGTACACAATGAGCAAATTTGAGCCATTTTAGCATAGACGTGACATCAGTCAAAACACCTCAGAACAAGACATAGTATCAAGAATAAGATCAAACTAGCTAAAACAAGCCACCTATGATTCCCCACATGGCAGCTTCTTGTCATTGTTGCTAGCTATCTGACCATTGAGAATCATAACAGACCTTCTGCCCCATCGATCATCGTGCATTATCTTCGCAACGTCAGGCAACCCCGTCTATGAATCCAGCAAGTAATTAGCAATGCCTGCGCTAACTACCCTTCCTTTATTGTTTTACACAACCTAAAGTTGTAAAATGTAACATGAATGATTTAATTCACTATAAGAACCTTTTTTTGTCTCAGAAACAACGTTCTGAGTCATTACTTTGAAGATAGTTCACCTATAGTCTGAGGGACTGTGGA
>NC_139990.1:8932337-9042337 GCF_964263955.1 Coregonus lavaretus | reverse complement strand
GATACCTTATTAATAGAAAATGACTCAAGTATGGGTGTCGGGGAAATGCATGGTGTAAATAGTACATATTTTCTTAAGGAATGTAGTGGAGTAAACGTAAAAGTTGTCAAAAATATATATGGTAAAGTAAAGTAAAGATACCCCTGAAACCACATTAGTAGTGCTTCTGCCTTCTGACCCAGAAGTGCCAGTATTTTTACTTAAGTACTTTACAACACTGCACATGCATACACACGCACACACACACATACACACACATACACACACCAACGCATGCACCCACCAACCCACCCTCCCACCACCCACACACACACATACACACACCAACGCATGCACACACACACACACATACACACACACACACACACACACACAGAGCCATAATGCTCTCTGACCCAGAAGTGCCAGGGAGAAGAGAAGGGTTTTAGCAGCTGTGATGTATAATGCACCTTTGATCAAGTTTGATCAGATTCACTGACACTTCCTCTTTCTCTTCCATCCTCCCTACAACCTCTCTGCCGACAGCTTTGAATAATACAAAATGCATTTTAAAAGGTGCTTTTAGATCGTTCATTTTCAGTTTCCCAACCCAGAAGCAACTCTATCTAAATCACTGTAATGTATTCATCTACCGTAATGTGGCTTTAAATTTTTTTTATCCGATATAAAAACTCTTTAAAAGATTATACCTTTTCTGAATGTTGTGAAGAAAAAAAGGGAAATATTAAACTATTTATGCGTCAATATAAAATAATAAGGAATGCAATAAGATTATCCAACATACAGGGGGGTGATAGGCTATCCCAGGGTGTGTCCCAAATGGTACCTTATTCCCTGTAGTGCAATACTTTTGACCAGAGCCCAAATAGCACCCTATTCCCTATTTAGTGCACTACTGGTCAAAAGCAGTGCACTATATAGGGAAGGTGCCATTCGACACACAGCCTAATATCAGTGGTCAGAGTGAACTTCTACCTACTCCTGCCCTATCCACTCCACTCCTGAGGGGACTGGTAGCATTTCATTGAATGAAGTCATAAGAAGTCATGTCTCTGTGGACATGTCCTTGCCGTTCATTTGTCAGTAATGGACCACAGACTCCAGGTCCCCTGGGGGGTAGTGGAGTGAGAGCAGAGCAAAGTGCCTTTGTGCCTCCGGAGCATGGATAGTGTAACCTTCCTGTGAAATGCGTGCGTGCGAGCTAGTGTGTGTGTGTGAGTGTGTGTGTCTGTGGTAGAGGTCTTCACGGATCCACCTGTACCGAACACCCAAAACCTGATCCCAGATCCAGAATTCTAAATAATGTCACGGGTCTGGGTCGGATCTGATATGATTGTCACGGGTCTCGGGTATTTGTAATTTTAACTGCCTTGTCCAGAAGGACCTGTACAGATCTGAACGTGACTGCTGAAGTAGAGAGAGAGAAAGAAATGATATAATTTATGCTGCTGCTCTTGCTTTTCATGAGAGTGTGGGGCGTGTAGCTTGTTGGCCAATCATAAGTCATCAAAGCAGCAATAGGCTACAGTCATAGAGCCTCGCTCCAGGTGTGGCAAAAGTTAGGAGATATCTAACCAATGGAAAATTTAATTAAATGACAGAATTAAAGTAGAAGGACATGCTACAATGACCAAGAGCCAACAGGTAGGCTGCTACTTACAGTTTTTCTGAATTGCTAAAATACTAAACCCCATTATCTGAACCAAATGCTCAGTGGCCTAAACATTTTACATTGACATTTTAGTCATTTAGCAGACGCTCTTATCCAGAGTGATTTACAGTTAGTGAGTGCATACATTTTTCATAAACCCATTTGTCGAATCAATCAGTATTTTTGCAAAACTCTAAACACATTCTCACTCACTAAAACACATTTCGCACTGTGATGCACTTGTGTTACAAAATGGTAAACACAGGCGGCAAAAGTTAAACATAACTACAACACAGAGTTGAACAGCGCCGGAAGAAGATGGCTGCCGTTTTACAGCCCTCTAACCAATTGTACTATTATGTGTGTTTTTCCGCGTTATTTGTAATTTATTTTGTACATAATGTTTCTGCCATCGTCTCTTATAACCAAAGAGAGCTTCTGGATATCAGGACAGCGATTACTCACCTCGCGTTGGACGAAGACTTTTTCTTCAACGAGGCGTTCGCGAAGGATATTCTACAGACACCCAACAAGGCCCAGATCCCCGTCATTCGCGTGAGGAAGAGACGGAGATATCGTGGACGCAGATCCGGGTGCCTTGTAAGGATCCGACGGCGAACGAGTAAACTGCCTCTCCCATCAATCCTATTAGCCAACGTTCAAGCTTTTGAGAATAAAATGGACGATTTAAGATTACGGTTATCCTACCAACGGGACATTAAAAACTGTAATATCTTATGTTTCACGGAGTCGTGGCTGAACGACAACAATGATAACATTCAGCTAGCAGGCTATACGCTACATCGACAGGACAGAACGGCAGACTCTGGTAAGACAAGGGGCGGCGGTCTGTGTATATTTGTAAACAACAGCTGGTGCACAAAATCAAATACTAAGGAAGTCTCGAGGTTTTGCTCGCCTGAGGTAGAGTATCTTATGATAAGCTGTAGACCACACTATTTA
Source organism: Coregonus lavaretus (assembly GCF_964263955.1). Classification (NCBI taxonomy): domain Eukaryota; kingdom Metazoa; phylum Chordata; class Actinopteri; order Salmoniformes; family Salmonidae; genus Coregonus; species Coregonus lavaretus. Next base: position 9,039,723 of record NC_139990.1, on the reverse strand, counting down.
CCAAGAGAGTTTTCATCTATATTTTTCATAGCTGTCTATTTACCACCACAAACCAATGCTGGCATTAAGATTGCACTGAATGAGTTGTACAAGGCCATTAATCAACAGGAAAACGCTCATCCAGATGCAGCGCTCCTAGTAGCCGGGGACTTTAATGCAGGGAAACTTAAATCCGTTCTACCTCATTTCTACCAGCATGTTAAATGTGCAACCAGAGGGGAAAAAACTCTAGACCACCTTTACTCCACACACAGAGACGCATTCAAAGCTCTCCCTCGCCCTCCATTTGGCAAATCTGACCATAACTCTATCCTCCTGATTCCTGCTTATAAGCAAAAACTGAAGCAGGAAGCACCAGTGATTCGGCTAATAAAAAAGTGGTCAGATGACGCAGATGCTAAGCTACAGGACTGTTTTGCTAGCACAGACTGGAACATGTTCCGGGATTCTTCAGACAGCATTGAGGAGTACACCACATCAGTCACTGGCTTCATCAATAAGTGCATCGATGATGTCGTCCCCACAGTGACCGTACGTACATACCCCAACCAGAAGCCATGGATTACAGGAAACATCCGCACTGAGCTAAAGGGTAGAGCTGCCGCTTTCAAGGAACGGGTCTCTAACCCGGACGCTTATAAGAAATCCCGCTATGACCTCCGACGAACCATCAAACAGGCAAAGAGTCAATACAGGTCTAAGATTGAATCATACTACACTGGCTCTGACGCTCGTCGGATGTGGCAGGGCTTGAAAACTATTACAGACTACAAAGGGAAGCACAGCCGCGAGCTGCCCAGTGACACAAGCCTACCAGACGAGCTAAACCACTTCTATGCTCGCTTCGAGGCAAGCAACACTGAAGCATGCATGAGAGCACCAGCTGTTCCGGACGACTATGTGATCACGCTCTCCGTAGCCGATGTGAGTAAGACTTTTAAGCAGGTCAACATTCACAAGGCCGCAGGGCCAGACGGATTACCAGGACGTGTACTCCGAGCATGTGCTGACCAACTGGCAAGTGTCTTCACTGACATTTTCAACATGTCCCTGACTGAGTCTGTAATACCAACATGTTTCAAGCAGACCACCATAGTCCCCGTGCCCAAGAACTCTAAGATAACCTGCCTAAATGACTACCGACCCGTAGCACTGACGTCTGTAGCCATGAAGTGCTTTGAAAGACTGGTCATGGCTCACATCAACAGCATAATCCCAGAAACCCTAGACCCACTCCAATTTGCATACCGCCCCAACAGATCCACAGATGATGCAATCTCTATCGCACTCCACACTGCCCTTTCCCACCTGGACAAGAGGAACACCTACGTGAGAATGCTATTCATTGACTACAGCTCAGCATTCAACACCATAGTGCCCTCTAAGCTCATCACTAAGCTAAGGATCCTGGGACTAAACACCTCCCTCTGCAACTGGATCCTGGACTTCCTGACGGGCCGCCCCCAGGTGGTAAGGGTAGGTAACAACACATCTGCCACACTGATCCTCAACACGGGGGCCCCTCAGGGGTGCGTGCTCAGTCCCCTCCTGTACTCTCTGTTCACCCATGACTGCATGGCCAGGCACGACTCCAACACCATCATTAAGTTTGCCGACGACACAACAGTGGTAGGCCTGATCACCGACAACGATGAGACAGCCTATAGGGAGGAGGTCAGAGATCTGGCCGTGTGGTGCCAGGACAACAACCTCTCCCTCAACATGACCAAGACAAAGGAGATGATTGCGGACTACAGGAAAAAAAAGAGGACTGAGCACGCCCCCATTCTCATCGACGGGGCTGTAGTGGAACAGGTTGAGAGCTTCAAGTTCCTTGGTGTCCACATCACCAACAAACTATCATGGTCCAAACACACCAAGACAGTCGTGAAGAGGGCACGACAAAGCTTATTCCCCCTCAGGAGACTAAAAAGATTTGGCATGGGTCCTCAGATCCTCAAAAAATTCTACAGCTGCACCATCGAGAGCATCCTGACTGGTTGCATCACCGCCTGGTATGGCAACTGCTTGGCCTCTGACCGCAAGGCACTACAGAGGGTAGTGCGTACGGCCCAGTACATCACTGGGGCAAAGCTCCCTGCCATCCAGGACCTCTATACCAGGCGGTGTCAGAGGAAGGCCCTCAAAATTGTCAAAGACTCCAGCCACCCTAGTCATAGACTGTTCTCTCTGCTACCGCACGGCAAGCGGTACCGGAGTGCCAAGTCTAGGTCCAAAAGACTTCTCAACAGCTTCTACCCCCAAGCCATAAGACTCCTGAACAGCTAATCATGGCTACCCGAAATATTTGCACTGCCCCCCCACCCCATCCTTTTTACGCTGCTGCTACTCTGTTAAGTATTTATGCATAGTCACTTTAACTCTACCCACATGTACATATTACCTCAACTACCTCAACTAGCCGGTGCCCCCGCACATTGACTATGCAACGGTACCCCCCTGTATATATAGCCTCCCTACTGTCACTTTATTTTACTGTATATATAGCCTCCCTACTGTCACTTTATTTTACTTCTGCTCTTTTTTTCTCAACACTTTTTTGTTGTTGTTTTATTCTTACTTTTTTGTTTAAAATAAATGCACTGTTGGTTAAGGGCTGTAAGTAAGCATTTCACTGTAATGTCTGCACCTGTTGTATTCGGCGCATGTGACCAATAAAATTTGATTTGATTTGATTTGAGTTGTCATCGTTTACACACAACGACTCCAAATTGTTCACACTTGTTTCTAATGATGTGATCAAACCAATTGTACAGAATATAAGCCAGTTCAGAGTGCACAGGTGGCACAGGTGCGTTGAATGTTGATACCAACAATGGATGGAAACAATCTGAGAGGCAGAGGAGGAAGAGTACGTGTAAGAGTTGGTGGACGAGGAGGAAGAGTACGAGGACGAGGAAGAGCAAGACCAAGAACAGTAATTTCAGAAGAAATTCGAGCAACTGTGATAGACCATGTTGTTGTTCATGGAATGACAATGAGGGAAGCAGGACAAAGAGTACAACCCAATTTGAGCAATTTGGCCACCATAATCAGGACATTCAGAGAAGAGAACAGGTAATTGTTTCTTTTTATTTTGGTCATTGAAAGTTTACTGTATACATTTGATTCAGTACATCACTTTGTCAATAGAAAGGGGACTGGGGGAAAAAATAATAATTTTCTTACCATACAATATTTTACATATAGAAGTAATGTCCATTACTATTTTTACTGGGTTTTTTTTACGTTTGTAAGTGCATTTTCCCTTTTTGTAGAATTGCAAGACTACCACATGAGGGTGGAAGGCCTGCTATGTTCTCCCAACAGCAAGAGGCTCTCATTGTTGATATGGTCCTTCAAAACAATGCCATCCGACTGCGTGAAATACAGCAAAGAGTTGTTGAACACAATGTAAACTTTGAAGGAATCAACAGTGTCAGCCTTTCTACCATTGATTGTGTCCTCCAGCGCAACAGGGTACGCATGAAGCAAGTGTACAGAGTACCCTTTGAGCGCAACTCAGAAAGGGTCAAAGATCTACGATTTCAGTATGTGCAAGTAAGTGTACACTCAGACACTTTCAGCGCTGATGCTTACAGTACAATGCTATGCTGCTAGCCTACTGTTACTGTAAACTGCACTATATTGTAGTGTATGTAAATCAGGAGTGCATACAAATGCACTATTGCAGAAGTCTGTCTTTCTGTATCACTTACTAAATTACTTATTTATCTATTTTTATATATAGAGAGTGTTTGAATTGGATTCCATGCAAAGGCCCCATGAATACATTTTTGTAGTTGAAGCAGATTTCAATCTGGTGAAGAGGAGAAGGAGAGGCAGGAACATAATTGGCCAACGTGCCATTGTGGAAGTCCCTGGCCAGCGTGGTGGCAATGTCACCCTTTGTGCAGCCATAAGTAATCGTGGGGTTCTCCATCGTCATGCAACCCTGGGGCCATATAACACTGAACATCTTCTTACATTTCTGGGTGGTCTTCGGGATGTTTTGTTTGAACGTGAGCAGCAGGATCATCAGCAGGCAGTGCATCCTGTCTATGTCATGGTTTGGGACAATGTCATCTTTCACTGTGGTGTCCGGATACGCGAGTGGTTCAACATCGATTCATAAATGTTTGCCTTCCACCATACAGCCCTTTCCTTAACCCAATAGAATCGTTTTTCTCTGCGTGACGGTGGAAGGTCTATGACCGAAACCCATATACCAGGGAAAATCTCTTACAGGCAATGGAATTGGCCTGTGGTGACATAGGTGTGGAGTGTTGTCAAGGCTGGATCCGGCACACCAGAGGGTTTTTCCCCCGTTGCTTGGCAAGGGACAACGTTGCCTGTGATGTGGACAAAGTCCTCTGGCCGGAACCAGCACAAAGACGTGATGCTGAGGCAGAATTAATCTCTCATTGACTTTGATTTCGCAGTTGCACAACATTTTTGAGTGTACTGTAATGTGCTTTTCATTTAGAGTTTTCTTTGTTCTTTGGGCTTTTGCAGTTGGACTATTGTATTTTTATGCAAGTGCTGAATATACCGACATTCAATACTGTATTACTTGCAGTACTTACAGTATACAATATATTCACTGTACGAAGTTGTGATTACTATACTTTTTGTTTTAATTGAAAAAAAGCGTTTACTATATACAATAAATAAAAAAATCTGTCACAACATGCCGTGGACACTGTGTTCTCCATTTTTTTATGTAGTGTCTAATGAACGCTCTGTAGTGTTTATATATTGACTGTCTGTGTGTATGATCTGAAAGCATCGTTTGATTTTGAGCACAGATTAAATGGTTTTGAGGCGATTGTTTGATTTTACCAGAAGAGTCAGGGGTTTTGTGAATGTAGTTTGAATATTTGGTTTTGTGTTTAAAGTTTTGAGAAAATGGGTGAAGGTTTAAAAATTTTTGTCTTAGCAATCGAGAAAAACTGTAATATTCTGAATGGAGTTGTTGTTATTTCCCACTGGGCACACACTGGTTGAATCAACATTTTTTCCATGTAATTTCAATGAAATTACGTTGAACCAACGTGGAATAGATGATGAATTGAGTTGTAACTGTGTAGGACAAGAAAGTACATGCAGCCTCAAGAAGCCTAGCTAGCTAGCTTAACTAGCTTCTCCCGGTTTGATGTAGTCAAAGGTACTCTGTAAACATATTTCATGATAAATAACCTAGCAATGGCAGCTATTAGTCTACTATAGTGCGAGTTGGCTTGGATTGTTGCTGTCTCTCGTCTCTCCCTCTGTCCTCCCTGCTCCCATGTCCCTCGCTCACACTCACAGTAGCCTACACACACAGCACGGCCCCTGCTACAGCGTCACCTCTTTCTAACTCCTCTCGCGCTTTATCAGCTCTGGTTAATAAAGTAGTTAACAAATGGACTTTTCTGCTGCTTTCCTCACTCAAATCGGACAGGTTCGGGTCTGTATCAGCAAGGTCTATACGGAAAGGTTCTAGTTGTCCTTGGGGCCATTTAGAACAGGTCTCTATATAATTTTTATTTATTTATGCCCCAGGTCCATTTTGGAGCGGGTCCGCCTCTAGCATGTGGTGATAAGAAATGTATGCACGCATGACTGTAAGTCGCTTTGGATAAAAGCGTCTGCTAAATGGCATATTATATTATTATATTATAAAGACAGATGCATGGATGAGTGGACGAGGGATGGAGTGGGATGGATACAGGGCTGGATTACTGTGTACCGGGGCCCCCAACCCCCTGGAAGTCGGGGGCCCTCCAGATAGCGTATGTGCACGTCATGAGCCATGACAAAATGTGTAGAATAGCATTATAAAACTGAAAATGTTTCTCTCAGCCCCATTGCAAAATGTGTAGATTAGTTTTATAAAACTGCAAATTTTTCGCTCTGCCCCATGGTAAAAAATGTTAGAAGATAGCTGTTTCCCCCTAAAGAATACCAAGAGGTAGGTGCCCCATGACCCCAAATGTGGTAGTCCGGCCCTTGATGGATAGGTGGGTATCAGGAAATCACACTGGCACTGTGATGAGTGGGAGAGGGGTGGACGGACGGTCACTGTGATGAGTGGGAGGGGGTGGGTGGACGGTCACTGTGATGAGTGGTAGGGGGGTGGGTGGACGGCACTGTGATGAGTGGGAGGGGGTGGACGGACGGTCACTGTGATGAGTGGGAGGGGGTGGACGGACGGTCACTGTGATGAGTGGGAGAGGGGTGGGTGGACGGTCACTGTGATGAGTGGTAGGGGGGTGGGTGGACGGCACTGTGATGAGTGGGAGGGGGTGGACGGACGGTCACTGTGATGAGTGGGAGGGGGTGGACGGACGGTCACTGTGATGAGTGGGAGGGGGGTGGGTGGACGGTCACTGTGATGAGTGGGAGAGGGGTGGACGGACGGTCACTGTGATGAGTGGGAGGGGGGTGGGTGGACGGTCACTGTGATGAGTGGGAGGGGGTGGACGGACGGTCACTGTGATGAGTGGGAGGGGGGTGGGTGGACGGTCACTGTGATGAGTGGGAGGGGGGTGGGTGGACGGTCACTGTGATGAGTGGGAGGGGGATGGGTGGACGGTCACTGTGATGAGTGGGAGGGGGTGGGTGGACGGTCACTGTGATAAATGGGAGGGGGGTGGGTGGACGGTCACTGTGATGAGTGGGAGGGGGGTGGGTGGACGGTCACTGTGATGAGTGGGAGGGGTGTGGGTGGACGGTCACTGTGATGAGTGGGAGGGGGGTGGGTGGACGGTCTCTATGATGAGTGGGAGGGGGGTGGACGGACGGTCACTGTGATGAGTGGGAGAGGGGTGGGTGGACGGTCACTGTGATGAGTGGGAGGGGGTGGACTTAAGTTGACAAAGGATTCAGGATAGAGAAAAAAATCTGCACATGAACACACAAACAATCTATATTGAAATCTATATTTAAAAACACATGTTTCAAATGACAGCCTCAAGTCTTATTGGGTATGACGCTACAAGCTTGGCACACCTGTATTCTTCTCTGCAGATCCTCTCAAGCTCTGTAAGGTTGGAAGGGGAGTGTTGCTACACATCTATTTTCAGGTCTCTCCAGAGATGTTCGATCGGTTTCAAATCCGGGCTCTGGCTGGGCCACTCAAGGACATTCAGAGACTTGTCCCAAAGCCTCTCCTGCGTTGTCTTTGCTGTGTGCTTAGGGTCGTTGTCCTGTTGGAAGGTGAACCTTCGCCCCAGTCTGAGGTCCTGAGTGCTCTGGGGCAGGTTTTCATCAAGGATCTCTCTGTACTTTGCTCCGTTCATCTTTCCCTCGATCCTGACTATTCTCCCAGTCCCTGCCGCTGAAAAACATCCCCACAGCATGATGCTGCCACCACCATGCTTCACGGTAGGGATGGTGCCAGGTTTCCTCCAGACATGACGCTTGGCATTCAGGCCAAAGAGTTCGATCTTGGTTTCATCAGACCAGAGAATATTGTTTCTAATGGTCTGAGAGTCCTTTAGGTTATTTTGGCAAACTCCAAGCGGGCTTTCATGTGCCTTTTCCTGATGAGTGGCTTCCATCTGGCCACTCTGCCATAAATGCCTGATTGGTGGAGTGCTGCAGAGATGTTGTCCTTCTGGAAGGTTCTCCCATCTCCACAGACGAACTCTGGAGCTCTGTCAGAGTGACCATCGGGTTCTTGGTCACCTCCCTGACCAAGGCACTTCTCCCCCGATTGCTCAGTTTGGCCATGTGGCCAGCTCTAGGAAGAGTTTTGGTGGTTCCAAACTTCTTCCATTTAAGAATGATGGCTGCCTATGTGTTCTTGGGGACCTTCAATGCTGCAGAAATGTTTTGGTACCCTTCCCCAGATCTGTGCCTCGACACAATCCTGTCTCTGAGCTCTACGGTCAATTCCTTCGACCTCATGGCTTGGTTTTTGCTCTGATATGCACTGTCAATTGTGGGACCTTAGATACACAGGTGTGTGCCTTTCCAAATCATGTCCAATCAATAGAATTTACCACAGGTGGACTCCAATAATAATAAGCCATTTAGCAGACGCTTTTTTCCAAAGCGACTTACAGTCATGCGTGCATACATTTTTTTTTTGTGCATGGGTGGTCCCGGGGCTAGAACCCACTACCTTGGCGTTACAAGCGCCGTGCTCTACCAGCTGAGCTACAGAGGACCAATCAAGTTGTAGAAACATCTCAAGGATTATTAATGGAAACAGGATGCACCTGAGCTCAATTTCGAGTCTCATAGCAAAGGGTCTGAAAACTTTCGTAAATAAGGTATTTATTTATTTGTGTTTTTACATTTGCAAACATTTCTAAATACCTGTTTTTGCTTTGTCATTATGGGGAATTGTGTGTAGATTGATGAGGATTATTTATTTGTGTTTTTGTGTGTGTGTGTTTCATCTCCCTATGTTGGGTAGGTTGGGAATGGTGGGCCACTTTCATATTTATTCTCTTGTCTAGGAAAGAGAAAGGTCAAAGCGAGGAATATTACATTTACACATTGCAAATGCCACAGGACATTAACTTAATCCCCATAATGTTTCATCCACATGCCGCCGATCCTTCCCTGTGTGTGTGTGTCTGTGTGTGTGTGTGTGTGTGTGTGTGTGCATGTGTGTGTGTGTATGTGCGTGTGTGTGTTTGATTGCCCCATAGTGGTCTTTCGACGGAATACAAGGATCTTGGGAGGAGGGGTTGACGAAGAGGTATTTTTGAGGAGATGGGTCAGTACATTACCCATGAACGTACGAATGCATACACACACACACACACACACACACAGTGTTTCATTAAGGGGGCTGACAAACTGGGTGTGAGTAATTGATAATTGTTCGGTGCTAGGCCCACTGTGAAGTAATGTGGTTATGAACTGAGAGTGGTGGGGGGGATATCATAGATATTCAAATAACAGCATACCAATTTTATGTAAGACTGGCATTAAAACCCTCTGTCACAGAAAATTATTTTTCCATGACCTGTGGGTCCTGAAGGTTAGATATTGTGAAGCAATGGGCCAGGGATGAGAGTGAACCTAAAATGACCACCTTGTTCCTAATTTGAATTTTCATTACAAACATAAAGGTTAAGTGTATGTGTGCTTGTCTCCAACCAAACTACAAGTCAGAAATGATACAAAACGATTGTATGTCTAGACTTTGTTCGTAGATCTCCAGCATTGCTCTCAACTGGATCAGGTCATATCTTCGTGGCAGACGTTTCTCAGTGAGTGGGTGGTTCAGTATCAGCACCTATCCACTATGGTGTCCCTCAGGGGTACATTTTGGGCCCCATCCTTTTTTCCTTGTATATGCTTCCCCTTGGTGACATCATCCGCAATCATAACTTTCAGTTTCACTGCTATGCGCATGACACGCAGCTCTATTTACCAATCAGACATAGTGACCAAGCTAGCATAGCTACCCTTCACAAGTGTCTTGCTGACATCAAATGTTGGATGTCAGAATATTCTCTAGCTCGATTATAAAAATCGGCCCCCACCTTGCTGGAACTCAGATTGTAGATAACCTTGGTCATTTGTCCACAAAGCACACGGCCAGAAACCTTGGTGTTTCTTCAGTTGGTGACCATATTACAACCAAATAATACTTACATTTTTTGGGCTATCCCTTCAAAACCGCACACAGTTTTCAATGCTTTTAGTGGAGCTGGGAGTCTTCTTGGGCCCAAGTAAGCAAATTGAACGTTCAGACACCCTTGTGATGTTTATTGATAACAACCTATAGCCCTTGACCAGCGTAAATGACGAAAAACAGTATAAACTACAGTGCATTCGGAAAGTATTCAGACACCTTGACTTTTCAAATCAAATCAAATTGTATTTGTCACATGCACCGAATACAACAAGTGTAGACCTTACCGTGAAATGCTTACTTACAAGCCCTTAACCAACAATGCAGTTTTAAGAAAAATAAGAGTTAAGAAAAATATTTACTAAATAAACCAAAGTAAAAAATTTAAGAGCAACAATAAAATAACAATAACGAGGCTATATACAGGGGGCACCGGTTACGAGAAAATGTGTGCGGGGGTACAGGTTAGTCGAGGTAATTGAGGTAATATGTACATGTAGGTAGGGGTAAAGTGACTATGCATACAGTGAGGGAAAAAAGTATTTGATCCCCTGCTGATTTTGTACATTTGCCCACCGACAAAGAAATGATCAGTCTATAATTTTAATGGTAGGTTTATTTGAACAGTGAGAGACAGATTAACAACAAAAAAATCCAGAAAAACGCATGTCGAAAATGTTATAAATTGATTTGCATTTTAATGAGGGAAATAAGTATTTGACCCCCTCTCAATCAGAAAGATTTCTGGCTCCCAGGTGTCTTTTATACAGGTAACGAGCTGAGATTAGGAGCACACTCTTAAAGGGAGTGCTCCTAATCTCAGTTTGTTACCTGTATAAAAGACACCTGTCCACAGAAGCAATCAATCAATCAGATTCCAAACTCTCCACCATGGCCAAGACCAAAGAGCTCTCCAAGGATGTCAGGGACAAGATTGTAGACCTACACAAGGCTGGAATGGGCTACAAACCCATTGCCACGCAGTTTGGTGAGAAGATGACAACAGTTGTTGCGATTTTTCGCAAATGGAAGAAACACAAAATAACTGTCAATCTCCCTCAGCCTGGGGCTCCATGCAAGATCTCACCTCGTGGAGTTGCAATGATCATGAGAACGGTGAGGAATCAGCCCAGAACTACACGGGAGGATCTTGTCAATGATCTCAAGGCAGCTGGGACCATAGTCACCAAGAAAACAATTGGTAACACACTACACCATGAAGGACTGAAATACTGCAGCGTCCGCAAGGTCACCCTGCTCAAGAAAGCACATACAGTGGGGAGAACAAGTATTTGATACACTGCCGATTTTGCAGGTTTTCCTACTTAGAAAGCATGTAGAGGTCTGTAATTTATCATAGGTACACTTCTACTGTCAGAGACGGAATCTAAAACAAAAATCCGGAAAATCACATTGTATGATTTTTAAGTAATTCATTTGCATTTTATTGCATGACATAAGTATTTGATCACCTACCAACCAGTAAGAATTCCGGCTCTCACAGACCTGTTAGTTTTTCTTTAAGAAGCCCTCCTGTTCTCCAATCATTACCTGTATTAACTGCACCTGTTTGAACTCGTTACCTGTATAAAAGACACGTGTCCACACACTCATCAATGATCATGATGAAGGTGAGGGATCAGCCCAGAACTACATGGCAAGACCTGGTCAATGACCTGAAGAGAGCTGGGACCACAGTCTCAAAGAAAACCATTAGTAACACACTACGCCGTCATGGATTAAAATCCTGCAGCGCACAGAAAGGTCCCCTTGCTCAAGCCAGCGCATGTCCAGGCCCATCTGAAGTTTGCCAATGACCATCTGGATGATCCAGAGGAGGAATGGGAGAAAGTCATGTGGTCTGATGAGACAAAAATAGAGCTTTTTGGTCTAAACTCCACTCGCCGTGTTTGGAGGAAGAAGAAGGATGAGTACAACCCCAAGAACACCATCCCAACCGTGAAGCATGGAGGTGGAAACATCATTCTTTGGGGATGCTTTTCTGCAAAGGGGACAGGACGACTGCACCGTATTGAGGGGAGGTTGGATGGGGCCATGTATCGCGAGATCTTGGCCAACAACCTCCTTCCCTCAGTAAGAGCATTGAAGATGGGTCGTGGCTGGGTCTTCCAGCATGACAACGACCCGAAACACACAGCCAGGGCAACTAAGGAGTGGCTCCGTAAGAAGCATCTCAAGGTCTTGGAGTGGCCTAGCCAGTCTACAGATCTGAACCCAATAGAAAATCTTTGGAGGGAGCTGAAAGTCCGTATTTCCCAGCGACAGCCCCGAAACCTGAAGGATCTGGAGAAGGTCTGTATGGAGGAGTGGGCCAAAATCCCTGCTGCAGTGTGTGCAAACCTGGTCAAGACCTACATGAAACGTATGATCTCTGTAATTGCAAACAAAGGTTTCTGTACCAAATATTAAGTTCTGCTTTTCTGATGTATCAAATACTTATGTCATGCAATAAAATGCAAATTAATTACTTAAAAATCATACAATGTGATTTTCTGGATTTTTGTTTTAGATTCCGTCTCTCACAGTTGAAGTGTACCTATGATAAATTACAGACTTGTTCTCCCCACTGTATACATGCCCGTCTGAAGTTTGCCAATGAACATCTGAATGATTCAGAGGAGAACTGGGTGAAAGTGTTGTTGTCAGATGAGACCAAAATCGAGCTCTTTGGCATCAACTCAACTCGCCGTGTTTGGAGGAGGAGGAATGCTGCCTATGACCCCAAGAACACCATCCCCACCGTCAAACATGGAGGTGGAAATATTATGCTTTGGGGGTGTTTTTCTGCTAAGGGGACAGGACAACTTCACCGTATCAAAGGGACGATGGACTGGTCCATGTACCGTCAAATCTTGGGTGAGAACCTCCTTCCCTCAGCCAGGCCATTGAAAATGGGTCGTGGATGGGTATTCCAGCATGACAATGACCCAAAACACACGGCCAAGGCAACAAAGGAGTGGCTCAAGAAGAAGCACATTAAGGTCCTGGAGTGGCCTAGCCAGTCTCCAGACCTTAATCCCATAGAAAATCTGTGGAGGGAGCTGAAGGTTCGAGTTCCCAAACGTCAGCCTCGAAACCTTAATGACGTGGAGAAGATATGCAAAGAGGAGTGGAACAAAATCCCTCCTGAGATGTGTGCAAACCTGGTGGCCAACTACAAGAAACGTCTGACATCTGTGATTGCCAACAAGGGTTTTGCCATCAAGTACTAAGTCATGTTTTGCAGAGGGGTCAAATACTTATTTCCCCCATTAAAATGCAAATCAATTTATAACATTTTTGACATGCGTTTTTCTGGATTTTGTAGTTGTTATTCTGTCTCTCACTGTTCAAATAAACCTACCATTAAAATTATAGACAGTGGGCAGTGTCTTTGTCAGTGGGCAAACGTACAAAATCAGCAGGGGATCAAATACTTTTTTTCCCTCACTGTAGATAATAGATAATAAACAGCGAGTAGCAACAGCATAAAAAAAGGGGGGGGGGGGGGGGGGGGGGGGTTCAATGCAAATAGTCCGGGTAGCCATGTGATTAGCTGTTCAGCAGTCTTATGGCTTGGGGGTAGAAGCTGTTCAGAAGCCTTTTGGATTTAGACTTGGCGCTCCGGTACCGCTTGCCATGCGGTAGCAGAGAGAACAGTCTATGACTAGGGTGGCTGGAGTTTTTGGCAATTTTTAGGGCCTTCCTCTGACAAGCAGGAGGCTTGGCCCCAGTGATGTACTAAGCTGTACGCAATACCCTCTGTAGCGCCTTGCGGTCGGAGTTCGAGCAGTTGCCATACCAGGCGGTGATGCAACCAGTCAGGATGCTCTTGATGGTGCAGCTGTATAACTTTTTGAGGATCTGAGGACCCATGATAAATCTTTTCAGTCTCCTGAGGGGGAATAGGCATTGTCATGCCCTCTTCACGACTGTCTTGGTGTGTTTGACCATGATAGTTTGTTGGTGATGTGGACACGAAGGGACTTGAGGCTCTCAACCTGCTCTACTATAGCCCCGTCGATGAGAATGGTGGCGTGCTCGGCCCTTCTTTTCCTGTAGTCCACGATCATCTCCTTTGTCTTCATCATGATGAGGGAGAGTTTGTTGTCCTGGCACAACACTTCCAGGTCTCTGACCTCCTCCCTATAGGCTTTCTCATCGTTGTCGGTGATAAGGCCTACCACTGTTGTGCCGTTAACAAACTTAATGATGGGTTTGGAGTCATGCTTGGCAACACAGACATGGGTGAACAGGGAGTACAGTAGGGGACTAAGCACGCACCCCTGAGGGGCCCCCGTGTTGAGGATCAGCGTGGCTGATGTGTTGTTGCCTACCCTTACCACCTGAGGGCGGCCCGTCAGGAAGTCCAGGATCCAGTTGCAGAGAGAGGTGTTTAGTCTCAGGGTCCTTAGCTTAGTTATGAGATTTGAGGGCATTATGGTGTTGAACGCTGAGCTGTAGTCAATGAACAGCATTCTCACATAGGTGTTCCTTTTGTCCTGGTGGGAAAGGGCAGTGTTGAGTGCAATAGAGATTGCGTCTTCTGTGGATCTGTTGGGGTGGTATGCAAATTGGAGTGGGTCTAGGGTTTCGGGATGATGGTGTTGATGTGAGCCATGACCAGCCTTTCAAAGCTCTTCATGGCTACAGACGTGAGTGCTACGGGTCGGTAGTCATTTAGGCAGGTTACGTTGGTGTTCTTGGGCACAGGGACTACAGTGGTCTACTTGAAACATGTTGGTATTACAGACTCGGCCAGGGACAGGTTGAAAATGTCAGTGAAGACACTTTCAGTTGGTCAGCGCATGCTTGGAGTTAACGTCCTGGTAATTCGTCTGTCTCTGCTGCCTTGTGAATGTTGACCTGTTTAAAGGTCTTACTCACATCGGCTACGGCGAGCGTGATCACACAGTTGTCCGGAACAGCTGGTGCTCTCATGCATGCTTCAGTGTTGCTTGACTCGAAGTATGCAGAGAAGTAATTTAGCTCGTCTGGTAGGCTTGTGTCACTGGGCAGCTTGCGGCTGGGCTTCCCGTTGTAGTCCGTAATAGTTTGCAGTCCCTGCCACATCTGACGAGCGTTGGAGCCGGTGAAGTAGGATTCAATCTCAGTCCTGTATTTAAGGTTTGCCTGTTTGATGGTTCGTCTGAGGGCATAGTGGGATTTCTTATATGCGTCCGGGTTAGAGTCCCGCTCCTTGAAAGTGGCAGCTCTACCCTTTAGCTCAATGCGGCTCTTGCCTGTATTCCATGACTTCTGGTTGGGGTATGTACGTACGGTCACTGTGGGGACAGCGTCATTTATGCACTTAATGATGAAGCCGGTGAGTGATGTGGTATACTCCTCAATGCCATCGGATGAGTCCCGGAACATATTCCAGTCTGTGCTAGCAAAACAGTCCTATAGCTTAGCATCTGCGTCATCTGACCACTTCCGTATTAAGCAAGTCACTGGTACTTACTGCTTTAGTTTTTGCTTGTAAGCAGGAATCAGGAGGATAGAATTATGGTCAGATTTGCCAAATAGAGGGCGAGGGAGAGCTTTGTACACGTCTCTTGTGTGGAGTAAAGGTGGTCTAGAGTATTTTTTCCTCTTGTTGAACATTTAACATGCTGGTAGAAATGAGGTAAAACGGATTTAAGTTTCCCTGCATTAAAGTTCCCGGCCACTAGGAGTGCCGCCTCTGGATGAGCATTTTCTTGTTTACTTTTGGCTTTATACAGCTCGTTGAGTGCGGTCTTAGTGCCAGCATCAGTCAGTTTGTGGTGGTAAATAGACAGCTACGAAAAATATAGATGAAAACTCTCTTAATAAATAGTGTGGTCTACAGTTTATCATCAGATACTCTACCTCAGGCAAGCAAAATCTCGAGACTTCCTAAATATTTGATTTCGCGCACCAGCTTTTATTGACAAATAGACACAGACCGCCACCACTTGACTTACCGGAGGCAGCTGTTCTGTCTTGCCGATACACGGAAAAACCAGCCAACTGTATATTATTCATGTCGTCGTTCAGCCACGACTCGGTGAAACATAAGATATTACGGTTTTTAATATCCCGTTGGTAGGAACGAGGGGTTAATATTTTTATACTCAATTGGCAGTTGTAACCTGTAACACACCTCGTTCAATCTTCTCAGGACTTTGAAGGGCCCCACAAACCGCCGACCCAGCTTCCGGCAGGGCAGGCGGAGGGGCAGGTTTCGAGTCGAGAGCCAGACTCGATCTCCCGGTGCGTACACCGGTCCCTCACTGCGGTGGCGATCGGCGCTCGCCTTTTGTTGACGGATGGCACGCTGCAGATGGACATGGGCAGCGTCCCACGTCTCTTCCGAGCGCCGAATCCACTCGTCCACCGCAGGGGCCTCGATCTGGCTCTCGTGCCACGGTGCCAGGACCGGCTGATAACCTAAAACACACTGGAAAGGTGTTAAGTTGGTGGAGGAGTGGCGGAGAGAGTTCTGGGCCATCTCTGCCCAGGGGATGAACCTCGACCACTCCTCCGGCCGGTCCCGGCAATAGGACCTCAAAAACCTACCCACATCCTGGTTGACACGTTCCACCTGCCCATTACTCTCTGGGTGGTACCCCGAGGTAAGGCTTACCGAGACCCCCAACCGTTCCATGAACGCTCCCCAAACTCTGGAAGTGAACTGGGGACCTCGGTCAGACACAATATCCTCGGGGACCCCATAGTGCCGGAACGCATGGGTAAATAGGGCCTCAGCGGTTTGTAGGGCAGTAGGGAGACCCGGCATGGGAAGGAGACGACAGGCCTTGGAAAACCGATACACAACGACCAATATGGTGGTATTCCCCTGGGAGGGGGGTAGGTCAGTTACGAAATCCACCGATAGGTGGGACCATGGTCGTTGTGGAACGGGCAGGGGATGTAGCTTACCCCTGGGCAAATGTCTAGGCGCCTTACACTGGGCACAAACCGAGCAGGAGGAGACATAAACCCTCACATCCCTAGCTAACGTTGGCCACCAGTATTTCATGCTAAGACAGTGCACGGTCCGGCCAATACCTGGATGTCCAGAGGAGGGTGATGTATGAGCCCAATAAATAAGACGATCACGGACCTCGAGCGGAACGTACGTCCGCCCCACAGGACACTCGGGGAGAGTAGGGTCGGTACGCAGTGCCCGCTCGATTTCCGTATCGACCTCCCATACTACCGGAACCACCAAACAAGATTCCGGCAATATGGAAGTAGGCTCGTTGGACCTCTCCTCCGTGTCATACCGCCGGGACAGGGCGTCTGCCTTACCATTCTGGGACCCTGGGATGTATGTGATCTTAAAAACAAACCGGGTTAGGAACATATTCCACCTAGCCTGACGAGGGTTCAATCTCCTAGCTGCCCGGATGTACTCCAGGTTACGGTGATCAGTCAGAATGAGGAAAGGGTGTTGAGCCCCCTCAAGCCAATGCCTCCACACCTTTAGGGCTTGGACTACGGCTAACAGCTCCCTGTCCCCAACATCATAGTTGCGCTCCGCCGAGCTGAGCTTCTTCGAGTAGAAAGCACAGGGGCGGAGTTTAGGTGGCGCGCCGGACCGTTGTGACAGGACTGCCCCAATACCGGTCTCGGACGCGTCCACCTCAACCTGGAATGGTAAAGAGGGATCCGGATGCGCCAGCACCGGAGCCGAGGTGAACAGGTTCTTAAGTTTGACAAATGCCCTGTCCGCCTCAGCCGACCACTGCAAACGAACCGGACCCCCCTTTAGCAGGGACGTAATGGGAGCTGCAACCTGTCCAAAACCCCGAATAAACCTCCAGTAGTAATTAGCAAAACCCAAGAACTGCTGCACCTCTTTTACAGTGGTTGGAGTTTGCCAATTACGCACGGCCGATACCCGGTCTACCTCTATCTCCACACCAGACGCGGACAACCGATAACCCAAAAAGGAGACGGACTCCTGGAAGAACAGGCATTTCTCTGCCTTGACATACAAGTCATGCTCCAACAGTCTTCTCAACACTCGGCGCACCTGGGCTACATGCTCGGCTCGAGTAGCAGAGTACACTAGGATGTCGTCGATGTAAACTACTACCCCCTGCCCATGCATGTCCCGGAAAATCTCGTCAACAAAGGATTGGAAGACTGACGGAGCATTCATTAACCCGTATGGCATGACGAGATACTCGTAATGACCCGAGGTGGTGCTAAATGCTGTCTTCCATTCATCCCCCTCCCTAATGCACACCAGATTGTACGCGCTCCTGAGATCCAACTTTGTGAAGAACCGCGCTCAGCGTAATGATTCCGTCATCGTCGCAATCAGTGGAAGTGGGTAGCTGTATTTAACTGTGATCTGATTGAGACTACGATAATCAATACACGGGCGCAATCCCCCGTCCTTCTTCTTCACAAAGAAGAAACTCGAGGAGACTGGGGAAGTAGAGGACCGTATGTATCCCTGTGCCAAGGACTCGGCTATGTATGTCTCCATAGCCGCTGTCTCCTCTTGAGACAGGGGATACACATGACTCCGTGGAAGAGCCGCTCCTGTTTGGAGATTTATCGCACAGTCCCCTTGTCTATGAGGAGGTAGCCGTGTTGCCCTCGATTTGCTAAACACGAGTGCTAAATCCTCATACTCGGGGGGAATGCGCAGTGCGGGCACTTGGTTCGGACTCTCTACCGAGGTCGCCCCTACGGAAACACCTAGACATCTCCCTACACACTGAGCAGACCACTCCATAAGAGCCCTCTGTTGCCACGCTATGGTAGGATCATGGGTGCTTAACCAGGGAAGGCCCAACACCACGGGGTACGCAGGAGAGTCAATCAGATAAAACTGAATGATCTCCTCATGACCCCCCTGCGTCGTCATCGTCAGTGGTGCTGTGACCTCCCTGATCAGGCCCGACCCCAACGGCCGGCTGTCTAATGCGTGGACAGGAAATGGATCGTCTACCGGCCGAAGGGGAATCCCTAACCTACTACAAAATGCCCGATCAATAAAGTTCCCAGCTGCGCCTGAATCTACTAGCGCCTTATGCTGGGAATGAGGTGCCACCTGTGGAAACCTCACAGGAATACTCATGTGACCAACAGAGAGCTCTGGGTGAGTGGGGCGCCTACTCACCTGAAATGACTCCCCAGTGCGTGGCCTGTTGTCACCCCTCCCAGGAGACCCTCCCCAGCACCTGGCCGCAGTGTGTCCTCCACGACCGCAGGTGGTGCAGGAGATGGCCCCCCTCGGGTTCCCTCTCCTCCTCTCTCTAGCGCCAGCACCCCCGAAATCCATGGGAATCGGCTCGGGGGTGCTGGAGGGTGGACTGGACGACCCCCACTCGGGACGTCCGCGGGTAGCCAGCAGGGTATCCAGACGGATGGAAATGTCCACCAACTGGTCAAACGACAGGTTGGTGTCCCTGCAGGCCAGCTCCCGACGAACGTCCTCTCGTAGACTACACCAGTACTGGTCGATGAGGGCCCTCTCATTCCACCCCGCATCCGCCGCTAGTGTCCGGAACTCCAGTGCGAACTCCTGTGCGCTCCTCTTCCCCTGTCGGAGGTGGAATAGACGCTCTCCCGCCGCTTTCCCCTCAGGGGGATGATCGAAGACAGCCCTGAAGCGGCGGGAGAACTCCGCGTAGGTGATGGTTGCGGCGTCTATTCCCCTCCATTCGGCGTTGGCCCACTCCAACGCCTTGCCGGAGAGACAGGAGATGAGGGCGGAGACGCTCTCGTATCCCGAGGGCGCCGGGTGTATGGTGGCAAGGTAAAGTTCTACCTGCAGGAGGAATCCCTGACACCCGGCTGCAGAACCGTCATATGCCCTCGGGAGTGAGAGCCGAATGCCACTGGGTTCCGGTGCTGAGAGAGGAGGACTGGCCGTTGGTGATGCGATGTTGTAAGGGTCCTTGGCCACCTCAGGGTTCACCAATCGGCGCAGAGTGTTGGACACCTCGTCCATGGCGGTCCCGAGTTGCCGGATCATGGCGTCCTGGAAGTTGATCCGGTCCAGCAGGGATTCGGGTGCCGCCGCTGTTCCAGCTGACTCCATGATGGTGTGTTGTTCTGTCACTAAGCCGTCGTGGATGTGGTGGAGGAGTCAAGCGCAGGAAACAGAGGTTTAGTCCAACAAGACTTTTAATAGTCTCAAAAACACGAGAACAAAACCCCGACCTCGAAAACACGAAGTGGCGAGGGAAAATTACGCACACGCGTAAAACACTAAAAATGAAAAAATGACACGGAAAACAAACACGTATCATAGACACAGTGGCAACAGAATAACAACACACAAATACCCTAGATACCAACACGGAACTTATAAGACACGTAATCAACTCCCAAACAGACACAGGTGTGACAGACAGACAAAAGCAATCAAACACAGAAACATAGAGCGGTGGCAGCTAGTACTCCGGGGACGGCGAACGCCGAAGCCTGCCCGAACCAGGAGGAGGAGCAGCCTCGGCCGAAACCGTGACAGCACCCGGACCTGCGTCCCCTGTATCTGTGTCTTCTTTTCAAGCAAATTACGGGATTTGGGCCTTGTCGGGTATCTGGAGTAAATCCTTCGCGTCCGACTCGTTGAAGAAAAAATCTTTGTCCAGTTTGAGGTGAGTAATTGCTGTTCTGATATCCAGAAGCTCTTTTCGGTCATAAGAGATGGTGGCAGAAACATTATGTACAAAATCAGTTACAAATAACGCGAAAAAACACACAAAAAAGCACAATTGGTTAGGAGCCCGTAAAACGGTAGCCATCTCCTCCGGCACCATTGTCATTTACTTTTCGCATTTTGTTACGTTACAGCCGTATTCTAAAATGGATTAAATTACAAATGTTCTGTATTTTTTCCATAATTCCATGACCTGAGTAGTGAACCTATCGAACCCTTATCACACAATGACAGTAGACCCCAAGGCGTGCACAGCATCTTCAATAACACTCAGTTCATCTCTGAAATGATCAGCACCTCAATCTCAAGCCGACACCTGATTAAATAATTTGGTGAATCTTTTACCACAATACGAGATTATCTGAAAGTTTAAGTTTGTTCCACCTGAGCGAGTCTGACCACAAGTCAGAGACCACTATGATGACACACCAAATGCGTTTGATGGATCGTCAATGCCTTCTTCTAATGCTTCTGAAGGGGAGAGTAATCCAAAAGTAATCAGATTACGAGTTTGGGTAATCCAAAAGTTATGTTACTGATTACAATTTTCGAGATGTATCTAGTAACTGTAACGGATTACATTTAGAAAGTAACCTACCCAAGCCTGTGTGTGTGTATGTGTTTTCATGCATGCATTCCTGCAGTGTGCATTCATGTGTCAGTGTGTATATGTGTGTAATGCCCATATCTCTCTGCACATTAACCACTGTCATTCCCTGTCATCACCCACCCAGTTTGCCAGATCGATTGCATTACCTATTCTGTAATTGCATTACAGCATACCAAATGTAAATTGCAGTCTTTGAGCAGATTGCTATGTTTCGTAATACCTTAAATTGCTCCTTTTCTCCCCACGACTCAGTCTGTCTCTGTCTGTGCATGTCGGTTTAGTAAAATGTGGCTTTTTCGATTACCGTTGTGACAGTGTTCAGGGATTCATGTTAAATGGGGTTACTCAGTTCACACGGAGTATACAGGCCAGCCTCAACAGGCAAAAACCTGCTCATGTCTCCCACCATCTATGAACTTTTCTCTTTTATGCTGCTGCCTAATATGTCTGTCAGTCAGCCTCTCTGAACCTCAAGTATAGAAGGACATCAATTCTCTATGCCCATGAAACAGATGCTTTGCTGGGAGAATTTATAGAAATTGCTGACAAAGTTCCAACTGGGATTGAAATGTTGCCAGTGAAAGGTGCTATAGAAGTACTATAGGAGATTTATCAGACGCTGGACCTTCCTGTATTTTTATCCAGAGCGAGAAGCCCCATCTACTCTCCTCATCTACCTGCAGAATAACACAGCAAGAACATAGCTCTATTCTGGTCGGTGATTTGATTTCCGCTTTGTTTTCATCCTGAAGGACATAACTACATTGACCTCTGAACCTTTGTTTCACGCTACACGCATCCTGTGTGAAGTAGTCTGGGGGGAGCCAATGCGTGACCTCTAACTTTAAACTCCTCACGAAGCCAGATAACGATGGATATTGCTGACTGTTCATACCGTAGATTCTCAGACAGCTTCTTTTGATTCTGAGCGAGAGAAAATACAGAAAGAAAAAAGGAGAAAAGAGAAAAAAGATTAAACACAAAGAGAAATAGGTTTCACCGCAGTCTTCGCGAAATCAAGATTGCCAATTCAGGGGTTTTTGGTATTATTTTTCCCGATCACAGACAATGAAAGGTTGTCTTTGAAACACCTTGCAGTGACAGCGAGATAGACACCTTCCAAAAAAGAGTCATCACTTTTACTAGAACTCAGAATGTTATTTCACATATTTCTCAACAGGAGTTAAATTCCCCCCTTCTTTTATCTCTTTCTTACCTTTCTTCTTCCTCTTATTCTTCTCAATGTCATAAATATTAAATGCCGCTATAACTTTTGATGGCGGTGATCCTCCCAACAGGAACTAACTGTAATGGTTACCCATTACACAATATATAAGGTATGTTTTATTTACATGGAATACTGGTTCAGTGTGAATGCAGAACATACACCAATCACAGCAGTTCCCCCTAGGGGAAGCATGGCAGCTGAATAAAGAAAAAATATAGATCTATATTGTCACATACTGTACACCGGATAGGTGCAGTGAAATGTGTTATTTTACAAGGTCAGCCATATTGTCTTACACGTGATGGGTCAGAGGAACACCGGTGAGACTGTGGAGCTAGTATATAGAGACTGTAGTCAGTATTTAATACAGCAATAGAGAGAAGAGAGAGAGAGAGAGAGAGAGAGAGAGAGAGAGAGAGAGAGAGAGAGAGAGAGAGAGAGAGAGAGAGAGAGAAGAGAGAGAGAGAGAGAGAGAGAGAGAGAGAGAGAGAGAGAGAGAGAGAGAGAGAGAGAGAGAGAGAGAGAGAGAGAGAGAGAGAGAGAGAGAGAGAGAGAGAGAGAGAGAGAGAGAGAGAGAGAGAGAGAGAGAGAGAGAGAGAGAGAGAGAGAGAGAGAGAGAGAGAGAGAGAGAGAGAGAGAGAGAGAGAGAGAGAGAGAGAGAGAGAGAGAGAGAGAGAGAGAGAGAGAGAGAGAGAGAGAGAGAGAGAGAGAGAGAGAGAGAGAACGAACAATACCTATATCAACTTTTGGCTCAAATATATATCTCTCTCTCTTCATCTAGCTGTTCCAAACTTTGAATTGAAGTGTGCATGTGTGTGTGTGTGTGTGTGTGTGTGTGTGTGTGTGTGTGTGTGTTCATGGGAATGTATGAGCGTGCTTCTGTTTCTGGGACTCTGTGTGTGCCTCACTTATTAAATAGAAGCACTGATAAGAACTTTTCTGACTCTGCGTTTTATCAGGCCTCATTCAGCAGCACTGTAACTAAATCACATCAATGAAAGATCTAATACAGCCTAATGAGTCATTACTGTCTAGTCATACTGCTGAGCCTGCCTCCAATGATGAATGATAGGCTGGAGTTATATGCATTTTTACTGATAATTAAAGAGATACGTTGATCAAACTAATGGTTAGAGAGTTTGTAGAGTTTTATACAGTAGTATAGATCTACAACACTTCAATCTCTCGCTCTCCATCTCTCTCTTTGTTTGTTTCTCTCTCTCTGTTACTCTCTCCCTCCCTCTTTCTTCCACTCTCCTGCCTCTTTCTCCCTCCCTCCCTCCCTCTTTCTCCTTCTCTCTTGTCTCTCACACAGGCAGTTATGAGGATGTATGAAAATGTCCTTTTAAAACTATTTATGGAAGGCAGTAAGCTGGGAGTCAATTGACCGGAGCCTCTGGAGCCTCTGTAACAGGCTGTTGATCTTCACTCTTCTGTTCTTCAGACGGAATGACATCGTTAACGACTAGGAGACCAGCACAATTAGCAGAAACTTCTAACTCCCACACACAAAGGTCCGTCAACACCCTGCATCTGTGTGTGTGTTTGCATGTTTTTTAATGTGTGTGTGTGGTTTCCGTGTGTATGTGTAAAAGAGTGAAAATCCACTCCGAAATTAGTGTAGGAATAATATGACCATAATATAACATTAAATCTGACTCCATTTCATGTGAATGCTATAGGCCCATAAACATATTCAATGGGACTAGTCAGGGTAGCGAGCCTTGCATCACCACTCAGAATACTATAAGTTACATGTGTCCAAGATAACTGTAGGCATTTATTAAGAGGCTAAGAGACAAAGAGCTAATGTCTTGCGATCAGTGTCCCAGCATTAAATGATTTAGTTACCATTAGCTCAGAGATGCACAGTTAGAGGCCAAGATAATAGTCACGAAATAATTAAATCAATTACGTGATACATTACAATATGAGACAGATTCAAATCAAATCAAATTTTATTTTCACATGCTTCGTAAACAACAGGTGTAAACTAACAGTGAAATGCTTACTTACTGGCCCTTCCCAACAATGCAGAGAGAAAAATAAATAGTAGAAAAAATAACACGAGGAATAAATAGAAAAATTATAACACGAGGAATAAATATACAAATAGTAACACGAGGAATAAATAGAAAAATAATAAAACAAGGAATAAATATACAAATAGTAACACGAGGAATAAATAGAAAAATAGTAACACGAGGAATAAATAGAAAAATAGTAACACGAGGAATAAATATACAAATAATAACACAAGGAATAAATATAAAAATAATAACACGAGGAATAAATAGAAAAATAGCAACACGAGGAATAAATATAAAAATAATAACACAAGGAATAAATATACAGTGGGGAAAAAAAGTATTTAGTCAGCCACCAATTGTGCAAGTTCTCCCACTTAATGAGAGAGGCCTGTAATTTTCATCATAGGTACACGTCAACTATGACAGACAAAATTAGAAAAAAAAATCCAGAAAATCACATTGTAGGATTTTTAATGAATTTATTTGCAAATTATGGTAGAAAATAAGTATTTGGTCAATAACAACAGTTTCTCAATACTTTGTTATATACCGTTTTTTGGCAATGACACAGGTCAAACGTTTTCTGTAAGTCTTCACAAGGTTTTCACACACTGTTGCTGGTATTTTGGCCCATTCCTCCATGCAGATCTCCTCTAGAGCAGTGATGTTTTGGGGCTGTCGCCGAGCAACACAGACTTTCAACTCCCTCCAAAGATTTTCTATGGGGTTGAGATCTGGAGACTGGCTAGGCCACTCCAGGACCTTGAAATGCTTCTTATGAAGCCACTCCTTCGTTGCCCGGGCGGGTGTGTTTGGGATCATTGTCATGCTGAAAGACCCAGCCACGTTTCATCTTCAATGCCCTTGCTGATGGAAGGAGGTTTTCACTCAAAATCTCACGATACATGGCCCCATTCATTTTTTCCTTTACACGGATCAGTCGTCCTGGTCCCTTTGCAGGAAAACAGCCCCAAAGCATGATATTTCCACCCCCATGCTTCACAGCAGGTATGGTGTTTGGATGCAACTCAGCATTCTTTGTCCTCCAAACACGACGAGTTGAGTTTTTACCAAAAAGTTCTATTTTTGTTTCATCTGACCATATGACATTCTCCCAATCCTCTTCTGGATCATCCAAATGCACTCCAGCAAACTTCAGACTGGCCTGGACATGTACTGGCTTAAGCAGAGGGACACGTCTGGCACTGCAGGATTAGAGTCCCTGGCGGCGTAGTGTGTTACTGATGGTAGGCTTTGTTACTTTGGTCCCAGCTCTCTGTGATCATTTTGACCCCACGGGGTGAGATCTTGCGTGGAGCCCCAGATCGAGGGAGATTATCAGTGGCCTTGTATGTCTTCCATTTCCTATTAATTGCTCCCACAGTTGATTTCTTCAAACCAAGCTGCTTACCTATTGCAGATTCAGTCTTCCCAGCCTGGTGCAGGTCTACAATTGTGTTTCTGGTGTCCTTTGACAGCTCTTTGGTCTTGGCCATAGTGGAGTTTGGAGTGTACCTGTTTGAGGTTGTGGACAGGTGTCTTTTATACTGATAACAAGTTCAAACAGGTACCATTAATACAGGTAACAAGTGGAGGACAGAGGAGCCTCTTAAAGAAGAAGTTACAGGTCTGTGAGAGCCAGAAATCTTGCTTGTTTGTAGGTGACCAAATACTTATTTTCCACCATAATTTGCAAATAAATTCATAAAAACATTCCTCCAATGTGATTTTCTGGATTTTTTTTCTTCAATTTGTCTGTCATAGTTGACGTGTACCTATGATGAAAATTACAGCCCTCTCTCATCTTTTTAAGTGGGAGAACTTGCACAATTGGTGGCTGACTAAACACTTTTTTTCCCCACTGTACAAATAATAACACGAGGAATAAATATAAAAATAATAACATGAGGAATAAGTAGATAAATAGTAACATGAGGAATAAATAGAAAAATAGTAACACGAGGAATAAATATAAAAATAACAACACAATGAATAAATATACAAATAATATCACGAGGAATAAATAGAAAAATATTATCACAAGGAATAAATAGAAATATAATAACACAAGGAATAAATACACAATGAGTAAGGATAACTTGACTATATACACGGGGTACCAGTACCTAGTCGATGTGCAAGGGTACAAGGTAATTGAGGTAGATACAGTGGGGAGAACAAGTATTTGATACACTGCCGATTTTTGATACAATACTTATGTCATGCAATAAAATGCAAATTAATTACTTAAAAATCATAAAATGTGAATTTCTAGATGTTTATTTTAGATTCCGTCTCTCACAGTTGAAGTGTACCTATGATAAAAATTACAGACCTCTACATGCTTTGTAAGTAGGAAAACCTGCAAAATCGGCAGTGTATGAAATACTTGTTCTCCCCACTGTATATTCATATACAGTTGAATTTGGAAGTTAACATACACTTAGGTTGGAGTCATTAAAACTGGTTTTTCAACCACCACAATTTTTTTGTTAACAAACTATAGTTTTGGATAGTCGGTTAGAACATCTACTTTGAGCATGACACAAGTCATTTTTCCAACAATTGTTTACAGACAGATTATTTCACTTATAACTCGCTGTATCACAATTCCAGTGGGTCAGAAGTTTACATACACGAAGTTGACTGTGCCTTTAAACAGCTTGGAAAATTCCAGAAAATGATGTCATGGCTTTAGAAGCTTCTGATAGGCTAATTGACATAATTTGAGTCAATTGGAGGTGTACCTGTGGATGTATTTCAAGGCCTACCTTCAAACTCAGTGCCTCTTTGATTAACATCATGGGAAAATCAAAAGAAATCAGCCAAGACCTCAGAAAAAAAATTGTAGACCTCCACAAGTCTGGTTCATCCTTGGGAGCAATTTCCAAACGCCTGAAAGTTCCACGTTCATCTGTACAAACAATAGTACGCAAGTATAAACACCATGGGACCACGCAGCCGTCATACCGCTCAGGAAGGAGACGCGTTCTGTGTCCTAGAGATGAACGGACATTTGGTGTCGAAAAGTGCAAATCAATCCCAGAACAACAGCAAAGGACCTTGTGAAGATGCTGGAGGAAACAGGTAAAAAAGTATCTATATCCACAGTAAAACTAGTCCTATATCGACATAACCTGAAAGGCCGCTCAGCAAGGAAGAAGCCACTGCTCCAAAACCGCCATAAAAAAGACAGACTACGGTTTGCAACTGCACATGGGGACAAAGATCATACTTTTTGGAGAAATGTTTTCTGGTCTGATGAAACAAAAATAGAACTGTTTGGCCATAATGACCATCGTTATGTTTGAAGGAAAAAGGGGGATGCTTGTTAGCCGAAGAACACCATCCCAACCGTGAAGCATGGGGGTGGCAGCATCATGCTGTTGGGGTGCTTTGCTGCAGGCGGGAATGGTGCACTTCACAAAATAGATGGCTTCATGAGGAAGGAAAATGATGTGGATATATTGAAGCAACATTTCAAGACATCAGTCAGGAAGTTAAAGCTTGGTTGCAAATGGGTCTTCCAAATGGACAATGACGCCAAGCATACTTCCAAAGTTGTGGCAAAATGGCTTAAGGACAACAAAGTCAAGGTATTGGAGTGGCCATCACAAAACCTTGACCTCAATCCTATAGAAAATCTCTGGGCAGAACTGAAAAAGCATGTGCGAGCAAGGAGGCCTACAAACCTGACTCAGTTACACCAGCTCTGTCAGGAGGAATGGGCCAAAATTCACCCAACTTATTTTGGGAAGCTTGTGGAAGGCTACTCGACACATTTGACCTAAGTTAAACAATTTAAAGGCAATTTAAACAATTTAAAGGCTACCAAATACTAATTGAGTGAATGTAAACTTAGACCCACTGGGAATGTGTTTAAAGAAATAAAAGTTGAAATAAATCATTCTCTCTACTATTATTCTGACATTTCACATTCTTAAAATAAAGTTGTGATCCTAGCTGACCTAAGACAGGGCATTTTTACTAGGATTAAATGTCAGGAATTGTGAAAAACTGAGTTGAAATGTATTTGGCTAAGGTGTATGTAAACTTCTGGCTTCAAATGTAGGTAGGGATAAAGTGACTAGGCAATGGGATAGATAATAAACAGTAACAGCGGCATACTGTATGTGATGATTCAAAAGAGATTAGTGCAAAATGGGTCAGTACAGATATTCTGGGTAAGTTTGGTTAACTATTTATCTAACTATTTAGCAGTCTCATAGCTTGTCGGTAGAAGCTGTTTAGGGTCCTGTTGGTTCCAGACTTGTTGCATCGGTACTGCTTGCCTTGCTGTAGCAGAGATAACAGTCTATGGCTTTGGGGCTGGAGTCTTTGACAATTTTTAGGGCCTTCCTCTGACACCGCCTGGTATAGAGGTCCTGGATGGCAGGGAGCTCGGCCCTAGAGATTTACTGGGCCGTACGCAATGCCCTCTGTAGCGGATGCCAAGCAGTTGCCATACCAAGCAGTTATGCAGCCAGTCAAGATGCTCTCTATGGTGCAGTTGTAGATCTGGGGGCCCATGCCAAATCTTTCCAGTCTCCTAAGGGGGAAGAGGCATTGTCATGCCCTCTTCATGACTATGTTGATGTGTGTGGACCATGATAGATCCTTAGTGATGTGGACACCAAGGAACTTGAAGCTCTCGACCTGTCCCACAATAGCACCGTCTCTGTGGAAGGGGGCATGCTTGGCCCGTCGTTTCCTGTAGTTCACTATCAGCTCCATTGTCTTGCTGACGTTGAGGGAGAGGTTGTTGTCCTGGCACCACACTGCCAGGTCTCTGACCTCCTCTCTCTACCCTGTGTCATTGTTGTCGGTGATCTGGCCTAACACCATCGTGTCGTCTGCAAACTTAATGATGGTTTTAGAGTCGTGCACGGCCACTTGTCAATGAATAACTAATAAGGCGTAACGTGGTTACACGTCTCTTCAGAATAACCTCTTAGAGAAAAAAGAATGTGTGTCTGATAGACACAGGAGGCTTGCGGATACAGTAAATTCAATGCCCTTCTAACCAATTTTCAAGCAGAACACACCTCAACCCTGAACACACCCAAACCTGAACCCAACCCCAACTTGAATTAACATTACTTTGAACCCTGCTGGTGATAGACAAAAGGCAGGACAACACCCAAATTCTAATCTAATCAACTCAATTCAATTTGAAAGTGCCTGATAACCGGTCAACCCAGCATGCACTTTCGACCCAGTCACTCTGGAAATACATCAACCATAAAACATACAATGCAATAAGACATACAGTATACAAATATTCAGCTCTTTATAAGCTTTTGAAACTAACCAAACACAACAATTTAATTCACACAATAACATTACTTTTGTCAAATTCAAGAATCACCAGTCTTCACACCTCTCCTGGCGTCAGTCACCCCAGGACTTCCGTGAGAACATCTCATCCAGGTCTGGAGATGCAAGCTCAGGATGTGCGTCGCTCTTTGAACTTTAAACATATGGCCATCTATATGGAAAATGCCGTATTGAATAAACACACCAGGCTGGCGTCAGGAACTCACCAGACGAGACTATCAACTTCTCAAAATGTTCCACTACTTCAGTGCGTCTGTTTGTGTCCATGTGTTTGAGTGTGTGTATGAAACACTGGACTGTGTTTCTTACCTTAATCAACCAAGCTTGACATCAGTAATACATGTATAAGCTTACTGAGAGACTACTGTGAGTGACTCGATGCTCTCTTTGTCTCCTTCATATGACTTCAAAAAGCAGAACCATATTGCTCCCAACTGGTGTCAGTGGTGACTGCAATGAGCAGTGGTAAGAGAGTGAAACTGAGAATTACCAATACTTATGACCCAACAAGATCTCACGGTTGGACCAATTTGACTTCAGATTCCAACATTTGTCCACGTTTCCCCAAACATCAAATTTAGAAGTGGCTCCAAACGCCAAATTTGGAGGTGTTTTGGACACGCTGGGTTGCTCCACCTGCTGCGTCTGCTGCTGTCGCCGGTGCCTCGCGGCTGGTAAAGCTTAGGCATTCATTCCCGAATTGTTAAGTTAAGATTTAAGGTTTGGGATAGGGTAAAAAAATATATAGAAAATACACTGCATATCATTGGGATTGAACACAAGATTTACGGCAAAACAAAAGCCTACTTGATGGTAATAGCGCTCACTGTTGCCCCTAATGGACGGTTTTGAAGGTATCTCCCAACGCCCTGGGTACCTGGATGGACGTCAGATCTTGAGCGACCTGGCTGTCCAAAACATGCCAACACAATCTACTAAAGGTAAAAACATACTGCTTTTCCTTATTTCCCTATAGGTGATTGTTGACATTATACATTATACTACTGCAATCAATATGGCAATACAAATAAATATATTTTTAAATACTTAATAACTGCTGATTAGATATTTCATATTAAACAATTCCAGTAATATGTCCTTTATAATAATATCAGCATCTAGTTAGGACACTGAACATGTGTCTTCTCCAATATGAGGGAATTGTCTTTAGTTTCGATCTTTCAATTAAAAAGACACTTGATTAACATTTCTCTATATTTCTCTATATCTCTATATAAGATCATGACTTTTTAAAGCCCAAAGTGAGAGCAGAGAGCAGTCATAATTAATAAAGCCAAGTTGATGGAGCGTGTTATTCTAATATGCTATTAAACAGCTTGAGAAAGTTCATGCATTAAGAAAATGGATTGCCTACCCATTTCAGAGAAAATAATGACATCAAATAATAACGAGAGACCTTGACTCAAATAATGGTGCATAGAACGTTTTTGGAAGCACTGCGTCTTCGAGGATATAGCTCATTATCTAGCAATATTATCGTTGCTCTTTCCAATCCATGGTTCATTGTTCCCCCTGAATGATCCTCTTTTCTACCATTGTTCAAAACCTTATTACGATACAATTTCACACTTGGAATATAGTTAAGAGATAGCCTAGGAGAAATCTTAGTCAGATAAAGGAAATAGACATTACCTTGGCGAGAATATTTGAAGGAATATTTGCACTAAAATATAAGAAAAACACAACCCAAATCACAGAAAAAGGTTTGCCTTGACAAGAAATCATTGACTACACAGCCTTCTTTGAATTACAATGTTAGAAGACTTTGGTTTGTTTGTGTTGAATAACATCGCACATTGAGTGTGTGGGTGAATGGCAGTAACAGCTGGTTATCACCGTCTACAGGACGACAAACAAACACACACACACACACACACACACACACACACACACACACAATGCTCAACATCTGTGATGGGGAGTTATTCACAACCAGCTGCTGTTTCCACCCACACGTCACATTCTGCATTGATGTCACTAATCAAATCTAATAGCATAGCCATACAATTCACTGAAACCGTAAGAAAGTTATTGGACTTCACTTCATGTATTGAAGAGAATGAGAGAATGAAGCTGGAGGGAATAGCTGCGTTTTTCGGGCTCCTGACCAATTGTGCTATTTTGTGTGTTTTTTTGCACAACTATTGGCGTAAAAATTGTAGATCATCTTTACTCCTCAGAAAGAGCCTCATACAAAGCTCTCCTTCGCCCTACATTTGGCAAAAATTACTATAACTTTATCCTCCTGATTCCTGCTTACAAGCAAAAATTCTAACAGGATGTACGGGTAATGCGCTCAATACGGAAGAGGTTCAAAGAAGTGGATGCTAAACAACAGGACTGTTTCGCAAGCACAGACTGGAATATGTTCAGGGATACATCCGATGGCATTGAGGAGTTTAACACATCAATCACCAGTTTCATTAATAAGTGCATTGCTGATGTCATCCCCACAGTGACCGTACTTACACATCCCAACCAGAAGCCATAGATTACAGGCTAGAGCTACCGCTTTCAAAGAGTGGGACGCTAATCCGGATGCTTATAAGAAATCCCGCTACGCTGTATTGATGCAAAGCATCAATACAGGACTAAGATCAAGTCCTACTACAACTGCTCTGATGCTCGTCGGATGTGGCAGGGCTTGTAAACTATCACAGATTACAAAGGAAGATTCAGCCGCGAGTTTCCCAGTGAAACGAGCCTACCAGACGAGCAAAATGCCTTCTATGCTCACTTTGAGGCAAGCAACACTGAACCATGCATGAGAGCACCAGCTGTTCTGGACAACTGTGTGATCACGCTCTCCGTAGTCGATGTGAGTAAGACCTTTAAACAGGTTAACATTCACAAGGCCGCAGGGCCAGACAGATTAGCAGGTCGCGTACTCAGAGCATATGCTGACCAGCTGGCAAGTGTCTTCATTTACATTTTCAACCTCTCCCTGACCTGTTCTGTAATACCTACATGTTTCAAGCAGACCACCATATTCCCTGTGCCCAAGAACGCCAAGGTAACGTGTCTAAATGACTATTCCCTCGTAGCATTCACATCTGTAGCCATGAAATGCTTTGAAAGGCTGGTCATGGCTCACAACAACACCATCATCCCAGACACCCTGGACCCACTCTAATTCACCAAACAGATCCACAGATGACGCAATCTCTATTGCACTCCACACTGCCCTTTCCCACCTAGACAAAAGGAAAACCTACGTGAACACCATAGGACCCTGGGACTGAACACCTCCCTCTGCATCTGGATCCTGGACTTCCTGATGGGCTGCCCCCAGGTGGTGAAGGTAGGCAACAACACATCTGCCATGCTGACTCTCAACACGGGGGCCCCTCAGGGGTGCATGCTTAGTCCCCTCCTGTACTCCCTGTTCACCAACGACTGCGTGGCTGCGCATGATTCCAACTTCATCATTAAGTTTGCAGACGATAAAATGGTGGTAGGCCTGATCACCGACGACGATGAGACAGCCTATAAAGAGGAGGTCAAAGAACTGGCAGTGTGGTGGCAGGACAACAACCTCTCCCTCAACGTCAGCAAGACAAAGAAGCTGATTGTGGACTACAGAAAATGGAGGGCCGAGCACGCCCCCATTCACATCTACGGGGCTCTAGTGGAGCGGGTCAAAGGCTTCAAGTTCCTCGGTCCACATCACTATTGACATATCATGGTCCAAACACACCAACACAATTGTGAAGAGGACACGACAATGTCTCTTCCCCCTCAGGAGGCTGAAAAGATTTGGCAAAGGTTCTACAGCTGCACCATTGAGAGCATCTTGACTGGCTGCATCACTGCTTGGTATGGCAACTGCTTGGCAAATAGTCCTGGCAAGCGGTACCAGAGCGCCAAGTTTGGGACCAAAAGGATCCTAAACAGCTTCTACTCCCAAGCCATAAGATTGCTGAACAGTTATTAAAATGGCTACCAGGACTATTTGCATTGACCCCCTTTTATTTTGCACTCACTCTATTACACTGCCTCTATGTACACTCACTGGACTCTACCCACACAATCAGACACACAGACACTCACACTAGATACATTCACACACACAAAACACATACACATACAGTGGGGAGAACAAGTATTTGATACACTGCCGATTTTGCAGGTTTTCCTACTTACAAAGCATGTAGAGGTCTGTAATTTTTATCATAGGTACACTTCAACTGTGAGAGACGGAATCTAAAACAAAAATCCAGAAAATCACATTGTATGATTTTTGAGTAATTCATTTGCATTTTATTGCATGACATAAGTATTTGATACATCAGAAAAGCAGAACTAAATATTTGGTACAGAAACCTTTGTTTGCAATTACAGAGTTCATACGTTTCCTGTAGGTCTTGACCAGGTTTGCACACACTGCAGCAGGGATTTTGGCCCACTCCTCCATACAGACCTTCTCCAGATCCTTCAGGTTTCGGGGCTGTCGCTGGGAAATACGGACATTCAGCTCCCTCCATAATGGGGACATTGATAGTAGGGGCTTTGTTTTACCATGCCATCAGAATCCTAATGTTAAAGTGCATTAATACATATGGCTTTCTGGATGACACAGTCCAATTAATTACATACAAGGCTCGTAGTGTGTGTCTTGCTTTGACACCCGAGGATGAGGATGAAGAAGACTGGGTAAAAGTGAGTGGGATATCCAAGAGGGAACACATTTCTATTGGAGCCCAGTGAAGATCTAGCATCCCATTGGCATAGAACAGAACAAATGGACGGTCCTTGCCCCAGTCTCATTCTCTTCAAGGGTGATGTGAAATGATTAAACATGTATTCTCTCTATTCCGTGTTCAAGTCAATATGTATTCTAGGTGGCGTGGAACATGTGAGTGATCATTGTTCCAGATGAGTGACTGTTGGAAACTGACTAATTGACTTGAGCAAGTTTTAGTATGTTTATAACTATATAAGTGGCCTAGCAGTAGTGATTAACGTGTTATGGGTTAGATCAAATCAAATCAAATCAAATTTTATTGGTCACATGCGCCGAATACAACAGGTGCAGACATTACAGTGAAATGCTTACTTACAGCCCTTAACCAACAGTGCATTTATTTTAAACAAAAAAAGTAAGAATAAAACAACAACAAAAAAAGTGTTGAGAAAAAAAGAGCAGAAGTAAAATAAAGTGACAGTAGGGAGGCTATATATACAGGGGGGTACCGTTGCAGAGTCAATGTGCGGGGGCACCGGCTAGTTGAGGTAGTTGAGGTAATATGTACATGTGGGTAGAGTTAAAGTGACTATGCATAAATACTTAACAGAGTAGCAGCAGCGTAAAAAGGATGGGGTGGGGGGGCAGTGCAAATAGTCCGGGTAGCCATGATTAGCTGTTCAGGAGTCTTATGGCTTGGGGGTAGAAGCTGTTGAGAAGTCTTTTGGACCTAGACTTGGCACTCCGGTACCGCTTGCCGTGCGGTAGCAGAGAGAACAGTCTATGACTAGGGTGGCTGGAGTCTTTGACAATTTTGAGGGCCTTCCTCTGACACCGCCTGGTATAGAGGTCCTGGATGGCAGGAAGCTTTGCCCCAGTGATGTACTGGGCCGTACGCACTACCCTCTGTAGTGCCTTGCGGTCGGAGGCCAAGCAGTTGCCATACCAGGCGGTGATGCAACCAGTCAGGATGCTCTCGATGGTGCAGCTGTAGAATTTTTTGAGGATCTGAGGACCCATGCCAAATCTTTTTAGTCTCCTCAGGGGGAATAGGCTTTGTCGTGCCCTCTTCACGACTGTCTTGGTGTGTTTGGACCATGATAGTTCGTTGGTGATGTGGACACCAAGGAACTTGAAGCTCTCAACCTGTTCCACTACAGCCCCGTCGATGAGAATGGGGGCGTGCTCAGTCCTCTTTTTTTTCCTGTAGTCCACAATCATCTCCTTTGTCTTGGTCACGTTGAGGGAGAGGTTGTTGTCCTGGCACCACACGGCCAGATCTCTGACCTCCTCCCTATAGGCTGTCTCATCGTTGTCGGTGATCAGGCCTACCACTGTTGTGTCGTCGGCAAACTTAATGATGGTGTTGGAGTCGTGGAATGATCTATGTGCAAATGTATTTATGACCAGAGGCAGAATGCTTCCATAAGGGTGCTATAGATTGTGAACTATTGCCCTATAAATCTGTCTTATAGCTTCACTGTTTAATATCATTATATTCTCTCTATGTTTTGCATCATGATATTCACTTGAGTATCAATGGGTCGCTTATTCTCAAATGGTGCTTTGTGTATGAGTCCGGATACTTAACAATAGACTGAGGCAAGGTGCAAGAATCCCTGCTGATAAGAAGACCGGAGATGTGTGGAGGAGTGCCAAAGTTTCTGGACTGGCTGGGACGATAACACCACCTGCTTAGCCACAGATATTAATTGTACGTCCTAGACTCAGGAGGGGGAGGGCTTGTCTGGGAAAATAGAGGGCGAAGTGAGGATGATATGGCATGGGAACACCTTTTGTAACCTGCAGCCTGACGGGGGAAGTCTGGGTACAAGCATGAGGAGGTGTTCTATAGCCTTCATTTTTGTGGAACCCAGCAGAACAGTATCCCAAAGGTGTAGAGTCAGGCTAAGGGAATCGTCTTGTTATCAAACTTCGGTTTTTGCCATATATGATTATGCATAGCTTAACGTGTTACTAGTACTTGTTCGATTTTGTTTTGTTTTTCTTTTCTTTTCAAGTCTTGTGCTAAAACTCTCTTAGGAACCCGAAGGAGGAAGAGAAAGTCAAAGCTCCAGCTGAAATGGAGAAAGTCAAAAGCTCCAGCTGAAATGGAGAAAGTCAAAAGCTCCAGCTGAAATGGAGAAAGTCAAAAGCTCCAGCTGAAATGGAGAAAGTCAAAAGCTCCAGCTGAAATGGAGAAAGTCAAAAGCTCCAGCTGAAATGGAGAAAGTCAAAAGCTCCAGCTGAAATGGTGAAAGTCAAAAGCTCCAGCTGAAATGGAGAAAGTCAAAAGCTCCAGCTGAAATGGAGAAAGTCAAAAGCTCCAGCTGAAATGGAGAAAGTCAAAGCTCCAGCTGACATGGAGAAAGTCAAAAGCTCCAGCTGAAATGTCATTATCAGTTGTACAATAGGAAAGGGAATAAGAGTGTGCATAGTGTGATTATAGGTCAGAGGCCACAAGTCTCGGAGGTATAAACATACAAATCAACTGAAAATATTAATCAAGTTTTATTTTCTGTTCATTTATAAGTAATTTCAAAGTTTATATAATGTTGAACAGTATAGAGTTACTATTCAAAAAGGAGGGACTGTTGGGTTCTAGCTTAAAATATACTTATTAATGTTACCATGCTAGGACTTATTGATTACCTTACATGTATAAGGAATGTATATGTTGGGGTCAATGGAGGGCGGATAAGAACTAGGTGTATGGAAAGTTACTGAGTGAGGAAGGGGGAGTGCAGAAAGTTATCATTCTGTCAAAACATGGTATTGTTAAATCTCATGGCTCCAAAGGAGGGAGGCAAAGGGCAACTGTCTGGTTTCAGTCACTGATAAGGTAGGACAGTCGTGGATTAGGGAGGAGTGAGGAATTCGGCCCGAGGTCAGGTCAGATGAAGTGAGAAGGAACGATCCCATTCACATACTTCCACGCCCACAAAGGTTCTAGCATGAGGTAGGGCCATGACTAGTGAGAAGAAACAATTAAGTTCCTGACTTAGCAACAGAGATGTATTGGCTGTCTAGATGTGCAAGGAGTTGACTCTGCCTAGTAGGAGGGTATAAATATATGCGCTTATGTAAACATGACTTTGTCTGTGCAGCTGTATGACCCAGTGGGTGAATAAACTTGGTTTGAGCTTTTTCTAGTTGTCCGTTCAGAACCTAACACCTCGTTATTGTTATTTTATTGTGTTACAATTTTTTTTGTTTTTCTTTTTAACACTGAGTTGTTGGGAAAGTGCTCGTAAGTAAGCATTTCATGGTAAAGTTTACACCTGTTGTATTTGGTGCATGTGACAAATAGATTTGATTTGATTTGAAAGGTATATAGAATTGCAAAACGACAGATGCTTTAGCTGAACAAAATGTGTCATTATTGGACAAATGTATGAATGTAGTGATTGAATGTGGGTAGATTTGTTGTTGTTAGGAATGGATAAAAAATTAAGAAAGAAGAAAGCAAGTTGCACACTTGGTTATCCGAAGTATACAAGTGTGCAAATGTCTTTATCACATGAAGTTACATGAAGTTGTATTAACAACATGTCATTTAGTACAGTAATTACAGTCTTGTAGAAATCTTTAAAAAAAAAAATAGTTAGGAACACAATAATTAAACACAGCTAATATAAGATTCTTCTCTGTGACATAAAGGAGACAAATCTTAAACGTGACCCTATTGTGTGTTTAAACTTAGTGTGGGTTGCATTTGTTTCCCCTGTCCTCAGTCCACTTAGGCATTGTCACATTTTCCAATCTCTGGTTAGGACGGGTACATCTCTCGCCCCATCTCATTCTGCTAACCCCTACTGTCATTCCTCTAGGGGGGAGTCATTCCCTAAACCCTCAATGTGTCACTCTTCTCCACCCTTCGCCTCACCCACTCCCTTCCCAACCCATAGTTCTCTTTCGTCAGCTCAATTTTTCATCCGTTCGTCTCCAATTACAATACCTCTTTCTTTCTGGTCCATACCTCTTTCTTTCTGGTCCAGGCTGGCCACCCATCCTCACGTCACCCCAGGTCCAGATTTCAGAATGGAGAGAGCGAGAGAAAAGGAGTAAGAGAGGAGAGCGAATGAGCTAAGATCATACAACAACGTGATGGAAAGTCCAGAACAGAATTAGCTGTAGGAACACCCTTTCCAGTACTACCCGTATATGGGTTGAAAATGGCAGATTTGGCCACTGATAAGCGCCTACATTAGAACGCATTGGATGTACAGTAACATGCTATACATGATGTCAGAGCTCAGGCTCTGTGCTTCACAGCGCTGTATGGGTTTTGACTGACAGCCGTTCTGAACTTGAGCACTGGATGCAACAAGAAGTTGCCCCCATCCCTCCCGCTAATTGGGCAACTTTTGCAAATGTGTTGTTGTCTGAGTGAGAGTAATGCTGTAGATTGTGTCAGAATGAGCCTATGTTTGTCTGTTGTGAAGAAAACTCGCAGGGGAACACACACATTAAATGCACGCATGACTCCCTCCTATGCGCACCAACATTACGAGATGTTTCTCTGAATTTCCCTGTGAAAGCCTAACACTGTCAGATCATATTTTATAACTTAGCTAGTCATGTTGGCAATAGACAAAAGCTTTCAAATGATGCCCTCCTGACCCAGATTTGCGAATTAAAATGGTATTTTTTTTGGATTGCGTGAACAGTAATTGTGTGATGGCGAGGAATCAGGGTTGTGTTTCAAACAAAATAACTACAAGTGTGCTTGCTCTAGTAACTCAACGGCACAGCTAAGAGAGCTAAAAAAACACCTTATAGTTGAAGACTCTTCTTTGAGTCATAAAAATGCATTGAAATTACTTAGGAACTGTGCAAACTGGAGAGGAGTGGCCACTTGGAGACACCAGTTAGTCCTCTCACTCAAACCCTTGTCCATGTAGGCCAAAAATGAAAAGTGTAGTGTATTAAGATTATGATGGTGTTAAATGTTTTTCATGAAGAAATGGAATGTTGTTTATGTTAGTATCAAGAGGGAATGTTTTAGGTGTAACGTCACATACAACAGACCGGAAGTGTGTTGTAGACAGGGGAGACTGGTGATTGGCCAGAAGAGGGAGCATCATTGGTTATAAATAGGGGGGAAAACGAAGGAGAGGGCAGAACGAGCAGCCATTCTGATGCGTCACTCTCCGGGTGTCATGTCACCTGTCACTCATGCTGAAGCTTGTGGTCTGAATAAACCTTATGATCAACGTTCAGTATGAGCAGACTCCTTTTGTTCATCAGCAATAATTGCCACCACTCACTCGATACAACAAAAGCATTCACGTTTTCAACATCCTCTTAACGTATTCAGCCACACACACTTCTTCCCTACCTCTATGCCTGTGGCACTGTTTAATTATCCTAAGGAGCTCCTACTTGTGTTGTCTTATTAGCCTATGTTATGGAAGTGTGTGTGAATGAAAGGGCCTCCTCAATACCGATCAAATGTTGCATTCTCACAGTAATACTGGAAATGGATTCTGCCTCACACATTTTCCTTTCTGACACACACACACACACTCTCACACACACACAAACACACAAGTGCACACGCACACACACTGCAAAAGCACCTGTAGAGGCTTGCCAGACACACAGCCAGACCACAGTTTAGAATGCCAGTCGTTGTCATAATCCACAGAGCAGAGTCAGAGAATCATATTCGCTCTTAATACTAGTATCTTGGCTGTGTGTGTGGGTGGGTGTGTGTGTCTGCTTCTAAGTGTATGTGTGCGTCTGCTTCTAAGATGCGTTACATACTTGTACCTCTGAGGTACATTCATCATGCAGCCTTATTTTGAGGGGGAAGCCCTGTAATTACTTTTTCTATATAAGAACCAGGGCAGGATTGAATCTGTTCTGCTCTCTCTCTCTCTCTCTCTCTCTCTCTCTCTCTCTCTCTCTCTCTCTCTCTCTCTCTCTCTCTCTCTCTCTCTCTCTCTCTCTCTCTCTCTCTCTCTCTCTCTCTCTCTCTCTCTCTCTCTCTCTCTCTCTCTCTCTCTCTCTCTCTCTCTCTCGTGCTCTCTCTCTCTCTCATTAGTCTTCTTTGAGTGGGAGTCTTTTGCGCTTTCACTTGTTATTTTGCTCGATCGTAGCGAGGGAGAGCGAGGAAGAGGGAAAGAGTCCTCAAAAAGAGATGTACAGTCGTGGTCAAAAGTTTTGAGAATGACACAAGTATTGGTCTTCACAAAGTTCGCTGCTTCAGTGTTCTGAGATATTTTTGTCAGATGTTACTATGGTATACTGAAGTATAATTGCAAGCATTCCATAAGTGTCAAAGGCTTTTATTGACAATATATTAAGTTTATGCAGAGTCAATATTTGCAGTGTTGACCCTTCATTTTCAAGACTTCTGCAATCTGCCCTAGCATGCTGTCAATTAACTTCTGGGCCACATCCTGACTGATGGCAGCCCATTCTTGCATAATCAATGCTTGGAATTTGTCAGAATTTGTGGGTTTTTGTTTGTCCACCCGCCTCTTGAGGATCGACCACAAGTTCTCAATGGGATTAAGGTCTGGGGAGTTTCCTGGCCATGGACCCAAAATGTAGATGTTTTGTTCCCCGAGCCACTTAGTTATCACTTTTGCATCATGGCAAGGTGCTCCATCATACTGGAAAAGGCATTGGTCATCACCAAACTGTTCTTGGATGGTTGGGAGAAGTTGCTCTCAGAGGATGTGTTGGTACCATTCTTTATTCATGGCTGTGTTCTTAGGCAAAATTGTGAGTGAGCCCACTCCCTTGGCTGAGAAGCAACCCCACACATGAATGGTCTCAGGATGCTTTACTGTTGGCATGACACACGACTGATTGTAGCGCTCACCTTGTCTTCTCCGGAGAAGGTGTTTTTACGGAGGCCCCAAACAATCGGAAAGGGGATTAATCAGAGAAAATGACTTTACCCCAGTCCTCAGCAGTCCAATCCCTGTACCTTTTGCAGAATATCAGTCTGTCCCTGATGTTTTTCCTGGAGAGAAGTGGCTTTTAAACTCAGTTTTTCACAATTCCTGACATTTAATCCTAGTAAGAATTCACTGTCTTAGGTCAGTTAGGATCACCAATTTATTTTAAGAATGTGAAATGTCAGAATAATAGTAGAGATAATTATTTATTTCAGCTTTTATTTCTTTCATCACATTCCCAGTGGGTCAGAAGTTTACATACACTCAATTAGTATTTGGTAGCATTGCCTTTAAATTGTTTAACTTGGGTCAAACGTTTCGGGTAGCCTTCCACAAGCTTCCCACAATAAGTTGGGTGAATTTGGGCCATTCCTCCTGACAGAGCTGGTGTAACTGAGTCAGGTTTGTAGGCCCTCCTCGCACATGCTTTTTCAGTTCTGCCCACACATTTTCTATAGGATTGAGGTCAGGGCTTTGTGATGGCCACTCCAATACCTTGACTTTGTTGTCCTTAAGACATTCTGCCACAACTTTGGAAGGATGCTTGGGGTCATTGTCCATTTGGAAGACCCATTTGCGACCAAGCTTTAACTTCCTGACTGATTTCTTGAGATGTTGCTTCAATATATCCACATAATTTTCCTTCCTCATGATGCCATCTGTTTTGTGAAGTGCACCAGTCCCTCCTGCAGCAAAGCACCCCCACAGCATGACGCTGCCACCCCCATGCTTCACGGCTGGGATGGTGTTCTTCGGCCTGCAAGCTACCCCCTTTTTCCTCCAAACATAATGATGGTCATTATGGTCACTATTTTTGTTTCATCAGATCTTTGTCCCAATGTGCAGTTGCAAACCGTAGTCTGGCTTTTTTTATGACAGTTTTGGAGCAGTGGCTTCTTCCTTGCTGAGCGGCCTTTCAGGTTATGTCGATATAGGACTCGTTTAACTGTGGATATAGATAATTTTGTACCTGTTTCCTCCAGCATCTTCACAAGGTCCTTTGCTGTTGTTCTGGGATTGATTTGCACTTTTCGCACCAAAGTATGCTCTTCTCTAGTAGACAGAACGTGTCTCCGTCCTGAGTGGTATGACGGCTGCGTGGTCCCATGATGTTTATACTTGCGTACTATTGTTTGTACAGATAAACATGGTACCTTTAGGCGTTTGGAAATTGCTCCCAAGGATGAACCAGACTTGTGGAGGTCTACAATTTTTCTTCTGAGGTCTTGGCTGATTTCTTTTGATTTTTCCATGATGTCAAGCAAAGAGGCACTGAGTTTGAAGGTAGGCCTTGAAATACATCCACAGCTACACCTCCAATTGACTCAAATGATATCAATTAGCCTATCAGAAGTTTCTAAAGCCATGACATCATTTTCTGGAATTTTCCAAGCTGTTTAAAGGTACAGTCAACTTAGTGTATGAAAAATTTCTGACCCACTGGAATTGTGATACAGTGAAATATAAGTGAAATAATCTGTCTGTAAACAATTGTTGGAAAAATTACTTGTGTCATGCACAAAGTAGATGTCCTAACCGACATGCCAAAACTATAGTTTGTTAACAAGAAATGTGTGGAGTGGTTGAAAAACAAGTTTTAATGACTCCAACCTAAGTGT
Source organism: Coregonus lavaretus (assembly GCF_964263955.1). NCBI lineage: Eukaryota > Metazoa > Chordata > Actinopteri > Salmoniformes > Salmonidae > Coregonus > Coregonus lavaretus. The sequence goes on along the minus strand of NC_139990.1, from coordinate 8,997,046 downwards.
ATGTAAACTTCCAACTTCAACTGTATATGCATCATACCTTAAAGCAAACAACATTATAACACTGTTAACTATTTTACTGCATTATTTGAATCACACATTATTAACCCTTTTACTACATTACTCTAATCACCCTTTAATCATATCTTCCCTTATACATTTCCCTATGCTTTCAAACTATAACTTTTAACATATTTAACCTTTAATCATTATTTTAGTAAATTCCAGTCCCAAATCATTTCTTTTACTTTTTTGTCTTCAATTTTCTCTCAATGTTCATTCTTCTTTGTGCTCCGTGTGTGTGTGAAAGTGGAACTTCTTCATGAAATGCGTGCGTGGGTGTATGCAAATGTGTCTCTAAAATGTCACAGAGAACTGGGCCTTAGCCTACTACTCTTGACAATACAAAATGGATGATGGACATCCACAAATCAATACATACCATACCAAACGTAACATATCACACTAATTTGAGTGTCCCAGATTTTCCTTTACTATGTTACGTCTATGAGTCCAGGTTGCCTCTTGTCTAATTCCCTCTCCTCTTCACCTCTCCTCTCACCCTTTTCTTGGACAACATCTCTCCCCCCTCTCTGGTTCCCTTCCTGGATAGAATAAAATCCTCTTCAACCTCTCCTTACCCATCCTTTATTGTGACCCTTTATAGAATCCACACTCTCCTTCTTCACTCTCTCTCCTTCCATTCCCTCCCGTCGTCCTCCCCTAATTTCCCTTCTCCACCACCACCTCCCACACTGCCAGGCAAGGGAGGGAGGGGTCTATGGTGGGAGTGGGGTCGGGCGACCAGAGCCCCAGAGTCAGGGAGCGGGCCAAGAGCACTGGCCAAGGAACAGAGCACTCATCCTGGGAGGACCATACTGAGATGAGCCCCTCCTCACAGCAGCTTTGGTGCTCTAGTCCCAACCTCCCTGGGATCCAGCTGGAGGAGTAGAGATAAGAGAGAGAGGAGGAGCTGATTGAGATTTGGATTCAACATTTATATTAGAAAGCGTGTGTAATTGGATAGCAGATTTTCCTGCTAACACTTTCTAGTAAGTAGAACTAATAACATTAATGTAATAACTGGCCAAATACTTGAGGACTGCTTTGAAGAGGGTGGACTCAGAAGTGGAGGCTCTCTCGGTCTTGTTACCAAGCAACTGATACCTCTGGGTAGCGGATGGATACGAGTGACCGCACAAGATGGACACTGAGCCAAGGCTTTGCTGGATCATGGTCAGTTTATATTAAGAATGGTCTCTTGAGATGCATCCATATAACTCTTTTTTTTCTTAGCAAATCTTGCATTGACACGAGTGTCTATGTCAAGTAGGCCTACACGATTTATGTCAAGTATAGAATTTCATTGCGCTGTATGGTATTATTAACAGAACAAACTTGTAGGATTTAGAACTACCATCCACTTTTTTGCGTTAATGCTACAAGCCTGGGAACCAAAGACCACCTTACCATATTAGCTGTTATTACTATCCGAGAGCAGACAGATTTTTCTGCTTTCTCACAGTACGGCACTACTGTTGTTGCTGTCGTCTGACTAGATTGTTGCTGTCATCTGACTCGATTGTTGCTGTCATCTGACTAGATTGATATCTAAGACAGCAGAATACTGTAGTTCACAATGGTGGATCAACGTTGCGTCAGGTTCCACAGAGCGACACTCTTATCAGGGTAGTCAGAAGACTGTCAGGGAGTTTCATCAACTCCCAACTCTAGTAATAGGCCCCATATTCCCTATATAGGAATAGGGTGCCAATAGGAGTCTGGTCAAAAGTACTGCATTTTGTAGGGAGTATGGTGCTATTTGGGATGCATTCATATTCACGATTCGCAAACATTATTATGGATCCTCTTTTTTTAGACTGGAAATTTTAATTTATATTTCTATAAAGTGCTAGATAAACACAAATGCATTCATTGATTTTAATTCCGAAGAAAATGCAAACATCGTCTTTTGGTAAACACAAAATCGAATAGAATAGAAAAGGCTATAGAAGAGAAGTCTGGCAACTTCTATGCTGATATCAGTACCAGTTAAATACAGTTTCTAGAATGAACATTTTCCTGACGAAGGTGGCCAATTTTTTTGTCATGTTGCTAGGATGCCAATGTTCATTCTATAGTTATTTTTAATTATGTGGGTCGGCCTCTCGAACTTCCACACCAAAGTCATGTGCAGTCATGTTTAGGGTCATACAAATCAAATCAAATCAAATCAAATCAAATTTTATTGGTCACATGCGCCGAATACAACAGGTGCAGACATTACAGTGAAATGCTTACTTACAGCCCTTAACCAACAGTACATTTATTTTAAACAAAAAAAGTAAAAATAATATATATTTTTATATATATACAGGGGGGTACCGTTGCAGAGTCAATGTGCGGGGGCACCGGCTAGTTGAGGTAGTTGAGGTAATATGTACATGTGGGTAGAGTTAAAGTGACTATGCATAAATACTTAACAGAGTAGCAGCAGCGTAAAAAGGATGGGGTGGGGGGGCAGTGCAAATAGTCCGGGTAGCCATGATTAGCTGTTCAGGAGTCTTATGGCTTGGGGGTAGAAGCTGTTGAGAAGTCTTTTGGACCTAGACTTGGCACTCCGGTACCGCTTGCCGTGCGGTAGCAGAGAGAACAGTCTATGACTAGGGTGGCTGGAGTCTTTGACAATTTTGAGGGCCTTCCTCTGACACCGCCTGGTATAGAGGTCCTGGATGGCAGGAAGCTTTGCCCCAGTGATGTACTGGGCCGTACGCACTACCCTCTGTAGTGCCTTGCGGTCGGAGGCCAAGCAGTTGCCATACCAGGCGGTGATGCAACCAGTCAGGATGCTCTCGATGGTGCAGCTGTAGAATTTTTTGAGGATTTGAGGACCCATGCCAAATCTTTTTAGTCTCCTGAGGGGGAATAGGCTTTGTCGTGCCCTCTTCACGACTGTCTTGGTGTGTTTGGACCATGATAGTTCGTTGGTGATGTGGACACCAAGGAACTTGAAGCTCTCAACCTGTTCCACTACAGCCCCGTCGATGAGAATGGGGGCGTGCTCAGTCCTCTTTTTTTTCCTGTATTCCACAATCATCTCCTTTGTCTTGGTCACGTTGAGGGAGAGGTTGTTGTCCTGGCACCACACGGCCAGATCTCTGACCTCCTCCCTATAGGCTGTCTCATCGTTGTCGGTGATCAGGCCTACCACTGTTGTGTCGTCGGCAAACTTAATGATGGTGTTGGAGTCGTGCCTGGCCATGCAGTCATGGGTGAACAGAGAGTACAGGAGGGGACTGAGCACGCACCCCTGAGGGGCCCCCGTGTTGAGGATCAGTGTGGCAGATGTGTTGTTACCTACCCTTACCACCTGGGGGCGGCCCGTCAGGAAGTCCAGGATCCAGTTGCAGAGGGAGGTGTTTAGTCCCAGGATCCTTAGCTTAGTGATGAGCTTAGAGGGCACTATGGTGTTGAATGCTGAGCTGTAGTCAATGAATAGCATTCTCACGTAGGTGTTCCTCTTGTCCAGGTGGGAAAGGGCAGTGTGGAGTGCAATAGAGATTGCATCATCTGTGGATCTGTTGGGGCGGTATGCAAATTGGAGTGGGTCTAGGGTTTCTGGGATAATGCTGTTGATGTGAGCCATGACCAGCCTTTCAAAGCACTTCATGGCTACAGACGTCAGTGCTACGGGTCGGTAGTCATTTAGGCAGGTTATCTTAGAGTCCTTGGGCACGGGGACTATGGTGGTCTGCTTGAAACATGTTGGTATTACAGACTCAGTCAGGGACATGTTGAAAATGTCAGTGAAGACACTTGCCAGTTGGTCAGCACATGCTCGGAGTACACGTCCTGGTAATCCGTCTGGCCCTGCGGCCTTGTGAATGTTGACCTGCTTAAAAGTCTTTCTCACATCGGCTACGGAGAGCGTGATCACATAGTCATCTGGAACAGCTGGTGCTCTCATGCATGCTTCAGTGTTGCTTGCCTCGAAGCGAGCATAGAAGTGGTTTAGCTCGTCTGATAGGACATCAAAGATGCCGTAGAGGGAAAGAGACGACCGATACACAGACCCGCACGGAATCTGCGCATGCATAATTCAGACGAAAATTTGCGGTATGTCAAATAGAATGCATAGGATTCTAAGGCTAAAAATAAGATGCCAGCTGATAGCAAAATTAAATAAAATTGACTTGTTGAATGTGCGTTTTTACTCTGTTTTCATTGACGTATTTAATTCACTGAAAAATGTGGCCCACTCTCCCCACCATAGCCCCTCCCCTGTCTGAGTGAGAGTTGCAGGGTGCAGACAGCTCCGTGAATAAATGACAGCTGTCTGAGGAGAGAAGTATCTAACAAAAAATGCCCAGATTTACAGCAGAGGATCTGAGGAGTAAACACTTGGCTACCAGAATAACAGCCAGGGACAGGGCCACGGAGTTTCCAGCTTAACTGTACGAGGATTTAGGAGTACTTCTCTGCAATTACAAAAGGAATTACAAAAGCAGCAAGTAACAGACATATTTTTTGTGACTTTTTTGTGTGACTTTATTTAGTTAACTATCATTGTTTGAACATGTATTTGTGTGTGAGACATAGTGTCAGGTTTATGGGCTGTGTGTGTGTGTGTGTGTGTGTCTGTGTGTGTGTGTCACTTCAGGAGAGAGTGTGCTTACATTCAAAGCTTGAGATCCACTGTAGGCCTGCTATTGAACTCTGAGAATACTTAATTTACCAAATTTAACCATTGTTCTTTATTTTCTAAATTTCTTTCAGTCCAAACAAGAACACAGACCCTGGCCTCCTGTCTGGCAAAGACTCCCTCCACAGCTGAGAGAAAGGAGCTCATCTTGGACTTCACAAGAACATTAATCGAAGCAGATATACCTCTTGAGAAGAGGCCCAAGTTCTCCACATTTCTGAAACAAAACTGCAAGCAGGGAGAGTCTATCCCAGCGCCATCCCATCTGCGTACAGAGTACATGCCAGAGCTCTATCCACAATATGAGCAGGACATCAAAGATGCCGTAGAGGGAAAGAGACGACCGATGCCTTTGGGAGATGTACACTCGCCATTCCTACTCCAGCCAGTGGGTGAGTGACCTGTTGTAGCAGACCTGAATTTCTTGGATAAAGTAAACTTTACCACTGTGTCCCAAGCTGTAATTTCCTGTCTCAACAACAATGGGGTTGACTTTAACAATGTGTGGGCTTTTGTAAGCTACTCAGCTAGCTACATGAATGAGGCTTTCACCACCATGTTGAATGGCCTCTTCCCGAACTCCGGACACGTCACCTGCATTTCCCAGTGCTGGCGGGAGCTGGCGGGTTTTCCAGAGGGGGTTGAGGACGTGAACAGGCTGTGTGCTGTGGTGAAGAAGGTGTTCTCACAGGCACCCCAGCGTCGTCTGGAGCTGAGAGCATTCATGCTGGAAAATTGTCATTCTCCTGTGATGCCTATGTATGCTGTGCAGGTGGGGCTTCTGGATACTTGCTGTGGTGTACCTGGAAGAGTACATGGTTGTGCTCACAGACTTCACTACGACCTTACCAGAAACAGCAAAGTGTGTCAAGGCCCAGCTGAAGGCCCAGGCAGTGTTCATTGTGGAACATAGTGTGGAGATAGTGGCTAACCTCACAAAGCTGGAGGAGACGTCTGTGCCAACAGCCCACAACATCACCAGCAAGCTGGAGGACATGCAAATGCAGTTTGAGTGTGGCAGAACAGCTGGGGCTTACGGCTAGCACCCTCATACAACTGAGCTGCTGGGGCAGCTTCCAGAGGAAGACAGGCTCTCCTGCACTGAGTTGTTCCAGTCTGCCATGGCAGAATGCTTCATCAAGCTGCAGACTGTGCTGGAGAAGCACCCCTGCCTTCACCTGTTCAAGTCACTAACTGTTCTAGATCCAGCCTAAGTGGTAGGCGCAAGAAAGGACATTAAGTACTATGTCCATGCCATCCCTGCTCTGAGCCTGTGTGTCTGCAGAGGAGTGGCACAGATGCATGGGCATCGACAAGGCAGACGCTATAGAAGTGAGTGCAGTGGACTGGTGGGCATCTAGGCAGGACAGGATGCCAGCCTTAGCTCACATTGCGGCGATACATCTGTGCCTCCCCAATACCTCAGTGGTTGTAGAGAGACTTTTCTCACATTATCAGATGCTATATTTTAAAATGTTGTTGATTGCAAAGTATAATAGCACTGAGCACTAAGAAGCAAGTAAGTCACATACACACACACCCACAACCACCAACTCTACCACTCTTTCTGTGTTTTTGTTTAAAGCAATTTGATAATAGTTTATGGATAGTGAATGGTGAATGGAATGAAGATACATAATTGTTAATCTAATATATGTGGTGTTTATGTATTTATAGATGGATTCATCCATTTATTATTTGCACTTTGTTGATGACACTATTTCTTTATCTAACATATCTTTCCATAGGGTAACGTTTATAATAATAGGATCATATAAAGGTTGAGTCTGTGTAGAGGTTATTTTTGACTGAGCTTTAGTTGAAGGAAAACAGTAGGTTCACTTTAATCTAATAAACAGAATGAAGCATTTGCATAAAACCATGTTCCCAATGTTGTTAAATAATGTTACTACACTAGAGGAAAAAAAAAAGCTTTCTGCCGATTTTCAGCAGAAATCGCAGCAGAAAATAGAAAAAGATCCCTGCAGATTCCGTTTGGGTTATATCCAATAGTTCAGCAGAGAGGAAAGATAACCTCCCCCGAGATACGCTGGATAAAGCCACACAATCAATGGAAAGAGAGGGAGGCTAACCAGCCATTCAGTGTCTGTCTGATGAGGCCAATGTGTAGCACATGGGGATGTGTGAAACTTACTCCTCAGCCTGAAGTGTCCGCACTTGCACCAGCAAATATCTAGCTTTTCGCTTGGCGAGACTGGTAAGACGCTTCGGGTAGGCGGTCAAATGTGCTAGTAAAGCAGAGGTCCTGGGTTTGAACCAAATCAGGAGGAAGTGGTACTCGCCAAGCGAGCAGTGTGATGTCTGTTATACATGCACATCTCCATTCCTTAACCTTTATCACTGCATCACTCTGGGAGATCCAGCCATGTCCCTGCTCAACCTAGAGACAACACCTCTCTGGTCACTGGGAGATCCAGCCATGTCCCTGCTCAACCTAGAGACAACACCTCTCTGGTCACTCTGGGAGATCCAGCCATGTCCCTGCTCAACCTAGAGACAACACCTCTCTGGTCACTCTGGGAGAACCAGCCATGTCCCTGCTCAACCTAGAGACAACACCTCTCTGGTCACTCTAGGAGATCCAGCCATGTCCCTGCTCAACCTAGAGACAACACCTCTCTGGTCACTCTAGGAGATCCAGCCATGTCCCTGCTCAACCTAGAGACAACACCTCTCTGGTCACTGGGAGATCCAGCCATGTCCCTGCTCAACCTAGAGACAACACCTCTCTGGTCACTCTGGGAGATCCAGCCATGTCCCTGCTCAACCTAGAGACAACACCTCACTGGTCAGGTGTGACAAACACCAACACAGGAAGATTGCTAAGATGGATATTGTCTGTTGTGGTATCTAAATAATGATGCTAATTATGCTGTGAGAACAAGGAGTCCGCTTACACTGTACTTTGATTATAAAGGTTTATTATTTCAAAGGATTTCAGCGTACGTTTACAGACATCTGCAGGCATCTGGAGAACAACGGACTCAAAATAATATGTTGTTCTGTCCTCCTTTGTCTCCACCAAGTATTTATAATCTTTACCATGATATGGGTGGTTTCCCCTACAGACCAATCCCATGACTCCACACAACAGACTTCCTCTGTTTTAGAGTGCCCCTATAGAACTGTTCCCCAGATGCTTCCCTAAGCTGAATCAACATCCTCTAAGATACCATTTGCAAACATTAGCAAAGTCATAAATTCTTTAGACACCACACTGTCATTGTGACGTTGGTCTCTCTCTCTCTCTCTCGCACTCACTCTCTTTCTCTTTCTCTTCCCCCTGCTTCAATTACACCTTCTCTACATTCCCCTTCCTGTTTTTTTCCTCTCTCTCCCCTTCCTCCCCCCCTCTGTATATACTGTATAAGTCACCTAAGGCACCAGTGGTGATCTCACGTTTCTCACAGCTACAGTAGAAGTGACAAAGATCTGAGCAAACATCAAGGAAAACCCAGCAGTGCCCTTGAAGGTTCCTTTGAAGAAGAAAAAACATATTTCCTCTTTCATGGTACTCCCTTGAGTTACTGTATATATTAAAGTACATCCGTTGATTGTTATGAAGGACAAACCACCTGGGCTTTGACAACCAAGTCTAAATCATTTCCATTTAAAGATAACACAGGGTAGAGATCATACTGTATGTAGAGAACATATGTGTAACATGTATAACAACTACATCTAGGTCTCAGAGCAAAACATCACTGATTAAAACTACTAGCGCACAGATACTAGTTAGCTATTTCAAATCAGCTACATATAGATGGATGATATATTCAATGCATTATATTTTTCACACTGGTTAGTATTTCTCCTATAGTCACCTCACTTATCCACTCTCATCAAGACTCAAAGACCCAGGGGCAGACCAGTGCTAACAGACCAAGTCCTCATGTACTGTAAATAGTCCTTCTTTCTTATTAGAAGATTGTATGCCAACAATCATTCAGTATGATGCTGTATCTCTTTTAGCTCCTTTCAAGAGATTTGGGATCATCATGAATGCAAACAATTACATTAAAACCTGATGTACTGTGTAGGAGTGACACTCAAAAGACCTTTGAGTTAATACATGTTCTCTTTGTTGCCGAGCAGGAAAAACTAAGGTAAAATCAGAGCCAAGGATAAGAATTGTAATGTCTCAATCAAAGAAAGCAGGAACATTTGTGAAACAATATAATCTTTTCTACCTCTCTTTGCTACAAAATAAAATAAAAAAACGAGGTGGAGAGCGAGTAAGAGAGAGAGAGGAGATAAGAGGAGAAAGAGGGAGAGGAAAGGAGAGGAGAGGTAGGGAGAGCAGAGGAGAGGAGAGCAGAGGAGAAGAGAAGAGAGGAGAGGAGAAAGAGAGGAGAGAAGAAAGTAAAGAAAAGGAGCGAGAAATGAGACTGAAAGAAACAGATTGTCTCTTTTCTTTCTGGCCCTGCAGAACAGTGGTCTGTCAAGGTCAGGTATAATTACAGGCATTTGAAGGAGAGCTGTTCTGTTGCGTGAGCGAGCCGCCAATTTTTTGTCCGCGCACGATGACGTTTCTCCGATGCAATCGATGGCACTGAAAAGGGTAGCAAAGGTTTACGCGGTAAGTGCTCATTATAAACTGAATGTGACGGCATCACCGCCAAGGTCTCCCTTTGATACCAAACCAGCCAATCATCTGATTTGGCGGAAAGGAGAGAGGTGGGTGAGGTTGGAGAGAGAGAGAGAGAGAGAGAGAGAGAGAGAGAGAGAGAGAGAGAGAGAGAGAGAGAGAGAGAGAGAGAGAGAGAGAGAGAGAGAGAGAGAGAGAGAGAGAGAGAGAGAGAGAGAGAGAGAGAGAGAGAGAGAGAGAGAGAGAGAGAGAGAGAGAGAGAGAGAGAGAGAGAGAGAGAGAGAGAGAGAGAGAGAGAGAAATGCAGCTCCTGGAATGCATGTATTTACTGTAAACAGTTAAATGACATGTTCAGCATGGAATGCTCCCTGGTATAAGCCTCACTATAAATTACCAAATCAATCAGCCATGACTTTTTCCCTCACAGTCCAGACACACAGGCCCCATATTGTTAATATGACCTACATTGTTCCCAATGGTGAGTTGTGTATTTCAAGGGCTGATTTAACTTGTGACATTGAAATGTACTTTGTGCGTAGCAGGGGAAATTAAATCAATGGATAGCAGGCTAATGGGGTAGTTAGGGGGTTTAGAAAAAATATGCTGGTACTATTATAGAGCTGCCCTATGGTTGGACACCTTTCATCTCAAATATTCATATATTCCTATATTTAAGGCACTTTTGATGATATGTCAGGGGTTTTACCCTCTACACTTATAATAGAATGATTATTTTTGTCATAGTATTCTCAATGCCACTAAATAATGACCTGCAATAAGTGTGCATATGTTGTTTTTTTTGGTGCCTTTTTCACTTTTATGAAACGTACGGAATGCACAAAATGTACTATAAGGGACACCTAACAAATAAAGTTATTGATATATATATATTTTTATTTATTTATTTAACCTTTATTTAACCAGGTAAGCCAGTTGAGAACAAGTTCTCATTTACAACTGCGACCTGGCCAAGATAAAGCAAAACAGTGCGATAAAAACAACACAGTGTTACATATGGGATAAACAAAATGTACAGTCAATAACACAATAGAAAATATATATACAGTGTGTGCAAATGTAGTAAGTTATGGAGGTATGGCAATAGATAGACCATAGTGCAAAATAATTACAATTTAGTATTAACACTGGAATGTGCAGAAGATAATGTGCATACTGGGGTGCAAATGAGCAAAATAAATATCAATGTAAATAACAATATGGGGATGAGGTAGTTGGGTGGGCTAAATACAGATGGGCTGTGTACAGGTGCAGTAATCGGTAAGCTGCTCTGACAACTGATGCTTAAAGTTAGTGAGGGAGATAAGTGTCTCCAGCTTCAGTGATTTTTGCAGTTCGCTCCAGTCATTTGCAGCAGAGAACTGGAATGAATGGCGAACAAAGGAGGTGTTGGCTTTGGGGATGACCAGTGAGATATACCTGCTGGAACGCATACTACGGGAGGGTGTTGCTATGGTGACCAATGATCTAAGATAAGGCAGGGATTTGCCTAGAAGTGATTTATAGATGACCTGGAGCCAGTGGGTTTGGCGACGAATATGTAGTGAGGGCCAGCCAACGAGAGCGTTCAGGTCACAATGGTGGGTAGCATATGGGGCTTTGGTGACAAAACGGATGGCACTGTGATGAGACTACATCCAATTTGCTGACTAGAGTGTCGGAAGCTATTTTGTAAATGACATCGCTGAACTCAAGGATCAGTAGGATAGTCCGTTTTACGAGGGCATGTTTAGCAGCATGAGTGAAGGAGGCTTTGTTGCAAAATAGGAAGCCGATTCTAGATTTAACTTTGGATTGGAGATGCTTAATGTGAGTCTGGAAGGAGAGTTTACAGTCTAACTAGACACCTAGGTATTTGTAGTTGTCCACATATTTTAAGTCAGACCCGCCGAGAGTAGTGAATCTAGTCAGGTGGGCGGGTGCTAGCAGCGTTCGATTGAAGAGCATGCATTTAGTTTTACTAGCATTTAAGAGCAGTTGGAGGCCACGTAAAGAGTGTTGTATGGCATTGAAGCTCGTTTGGAGGTTTGTTAACACAGTGTCCAATGAAGGGTCAGATGTATAATGTATAAAAAATGGTGTCGTCTGCGTAGAGGTGGATCTGAGAGTCACCAGCAGCAAGAGCGACATCATTGATATACACAGATAATAGAGTTGGCCTGAGAATTGAACCCTGTGGCACCCCCATAGAGACTGACAGAGGTCTAGACAACAGGCCCTCCGATTTGACACATTGAACTCTATCTGAGAAGTAGTTGGTGAACCAGGCGAGGCAGTCATTTGAGAAACCAAAGCAATTTAGTCTGCCAATAAGAATGCGGTTATTGACAGAGTCAAAAGCCTTGGCCAGGTCGATGAAGAGGGCTGCACAGTACTGTCTTTTATCGATCGCGGTTATTATATCGTTTAGGACCTTGAGCGTGGCTGAGGTGCACCCATGACCAGCTCGGAAACCAGATTGCATAGCGGAGAAGGTACAGTGGGATTCGAAATGGTCGGTGATCTGTTTGTTAACTTGGCTTTCAAATACTTTCGCATGGGCAAGTTGCAGCGGAGGGTGCAGAGCTGGTGGCCAGGGTAGTGGTAGCCAGGTAGAAAGCATGGCCAGCCGTAGCAAAATGCTTATTGAAATTCTCGTAGATTTATCGTTGGTGACAGTGTTTCCTTGCCTCAGTGCAGTGGGTAGCTGGGAGGAGGTGCTCTTATTCTCCATGGACTTTACAGTGTCCCAAAACTTTTTGGAGTTATTGCTACAGGATGCACATTTCTGTTTGAAAAAGCTAGCCTTTATAATAATAATAATAATAATATGCCATTTAGCAGACGCTTTTATCCAAAGCGACTTACAGTCATGCGTGCATACATTTTTTTTTTTTGTGTATGGGTGGTCCCGGGGATCGAACCCACTACCTTGGCGTTACAAGCGCCGTGCTCTACCAGCTGAGCTACAGAGGACCACCCATACCTTTGCACCACCCTACAGAGGACCACCCATACCTTGGACCACCCATGAGCCTTTGCTTTCCTAACTGATTATGTATATTGGTTCCTGACTTCCTTGAAAAGTTGCATATCGCGGGGGCTGTTCGATGCTAATGCAGTACGCCACAGGATGGTTTTGTGCTGGTCAAGTTAAGTCTGGGGTGAACCAGGGGCAATATCTGTTCTTAGTTCTGAATATTTGGAATGGGGCATGCTTATTTAAGATGGAGAGGAAAGCACTTTTGAAGAACATCCAGGCATCCTCTACTGACGGAATGAGGTCAATTGTCACGACTTCGGCCGAGGCTGCCTCCCCTCCTTGTTCAGGCAGGCTTCGGCGTTCGTCGTCACCGGCTTACTAACCACTGCCGCCCAATCATCATCACATTTGTCTTGTCTTGTTTATCACACACACCTGGTTCTAAGTGTTCCCTCTGCCCCCTTGTACTTGTGGGTGATTGTAGTTGTGAGAGTAGTATAGCTCGGTGGAGCTATTCGTACATTTTGTTGCCAGGGTAGATTTTCCCCTGTGCCTATATATTATTGGATTCTACTGTTACAGTGTATTTGCCAGGGATTAGAGTTTCCCCTGTGCCTGTTTCGTTAATCGCTATTTGAGCGCATTTGTGTGTCAACAAAGGAATAAACTCTGTGTTCGGTGATTACCCTCCTGCGTCTGACTCCTTTCATCATACTCATCACATCAATATCCATCCAGGATAACCGGGCCAGGTCAATTAGAAAGGCCTGCTCGCTGAAGTGTTTTAGGGAGCATTTGACAGTGATGAGGGGTGGTCGTTTGACCGCGGATCCATTACGGACGCAGGCAATGAGGCAGTGAGATCCTGGTTGAAGACAGCGGAGGTGTATTTAGAGGGTAAATTAGTCAGGATGATATCTATGAGGGTGCCCATGTTTATGGATTTAGGGTTGTACCTGGTAGGTTCCTTGATAATTTGTGTGAGATTGAGGTCATCTAGTTTAGATTGCAGGACGGCTGGGGTGTTAAGCATATCCCAGTTTAGGTCAGCAAGCAGTACGAAATCTGAGGATAGATGGGGGGCAATCAATTCACATATGGTGTCCAGGGCACAACTCGGGGCTGAGGGCGGTCTGTAGCAAGCAGCAACAGTGAGAGACTTATTTCTGGAAAGGTGGATTTTTAGAAGTAGAAGCTCAAACTGTTTGGGCACAGACCTGGATAGTATGATAGAGCTCTGCAGGCTATCTCTACAGTAGATTGCAACTCCGCCCCCTTTGGCAGTTCTATCTAGACGGAAAATGTTGTAGTTCGGGTTGGACATTTCTGAATTTTTGGTGGCCTTCCTAAACCAGGATTCAGACACTGCTAGAACATCAGGGTTGGCAGAGTGTGCTAACGCAGTGAATAACTCAAACTTAGGGAGGAGGCCTCTGATGTTAACATGCAAGAAACCAAGGCTTTTACGGTTACAGAAGTCAACAAATGATAGCGCCTGTGGGGGTAGGAGTGATACTGGGGGCTACAGGGCCTGGGTTAACCTCTTCATCACCAGAGGAACAGAGGAGGAATAGAATAAGGATACGGCTGGAGGCTTTAAGAACTGGTCTTCTAGTGCGTTGGGTACAGAGAATAAAAGGTGCAGATTTCCGGGCGTTGTAGAATAGATTCAGGGCATTATGTACAGACAAGGATATGGAAGGATATGAGTACAGTGGAGGTACACCTAAGCATTGGGTAACTATGAAAGAGATAACATCACTGGAGGTACCGATATAGCCGTTCTCCACGTGTATTGGGGGTGGGACAAAGGATCTTTCTGAGGCTGGTTGAGCTGAACTTGGGGCTCTACAGTGAAATTGTATTATAAGAACTAACCCAAACAGCAATAGACTAGGCATATTGACATGGGAGAGAGGCATAACGCAATCACAGGTGTTCGAGACAACAAATGGTAATGGCGACGAAAGTTTGGGCTGAGGCTAAACAGATAAACAGGATGGGGTACCGTGTAAAGGAACAGTCCAGCAGGCATTAGCTCTGTAGCTGAGTGATCATAAGGTCCAGTGAACAGCACTAAGTAATCGTAGGCTGCTAAAGCACAGGCTAGCAGGAGGTGTGGCTGTTGATTGCGCATGCTAGCGGGCCGGAGCTAGCAGATGGATCTTCGTGGTCGTCGCAACGGGAAGCCTGTTGAAACCACATCAGATAATTACGTCGGCAGACCAGTCGTGATGGATCGGCGGGGCTCCGTGTCGACGCTAGGAGTTCCCGTCCGGTTGACAGAGCGGTAGATAGCCAGGAGATGGGCCTTGCTCGAGGCTAGCTCAAGGCTAAGTGGTACGTCAGGAAGTGGTGATTAGCCAACAACAGCCATTCAGTTGCAGCTACATAGCTACTTGCGATAGTCCGGTGTTAAGGTCCAGTGATTCAGTGATTCCGGCAGAAAATCCGATATGCTCTGGGACGATAGCACGCTGTGCTGACTGGCAGATAATTGTCCAGGCTAGAGCTGGCTGGTAGGTAGTGCAGGCCACGGACAGTGGTGAAGACCACTAACGGTGGCTAATAGCAAGTAACTAGTTAGCTGGCTAGCTGGATAGTTTCAGCCGTTGGTTCTTGAAAAAAATTAAGAAATAATAGAATCCGTTCCACATTGGGTGAGGCGGGTTGCAGGAAAGTATATATAGTTAAAGGATGGAAAGTGAGATAGAGGAATATATACGAATAAAAGACAAAAAACTAAACAAAAACAGGCTATTTACACAAGGACAACACAATACACGACCGCACTACTATGCCAACTTGGATCAGCTTGGATCATCAATTATCATCATTATGACTAAAAATGGGGATCAACTTTAACGTTATATTTGACAGATGCTTTCTGGTCCTTTCACCCAGCACTGTGTGTAGGTGGTAGGAACACAATCCCCTTCATTAAGTGTGAAAAGACAAGATTGTGGATGACAGATTTGTCAATAAAACTATCAGAAACACATGTCTCTCCTGAATCGCCTCGCTGGGTCTTGGTAACACTGAGTGTGTTTGATCTTCTCGATCAACTTGTTTGGTCTGTCAAGCTTTAAAGGCACTGGGTTTAATGGGTTCAATGAATGTGTAGGTGAACCTATATATAAGCTCCTCCCCCTCTACCTCCCCCTCTACCTGCCTCTCTCCCACTCCTTCTGATTGGCTCATCCTTTTAATAACAGGTTAGAGACCATGAAATGGAAGGACTGGCACATTACGTCAATAATTATCGGAAGTGTCCTCTTAACAATTAGAGCATGGAGATGTCCTATCCTCCATCTCTCTCGCCAGCTCTTTCTCACTCCCCCTCTCTCTACCCCTCTCTGTGTCTCTATCTGTCTCTCTCTGGCTCCCTCCCTACCTATCCCTCCCCCTCTCTCTCTGTGTCTCTGTGTCTCTTTTTGTCTCTCTCTGGCTCCCTCCCTCCCTTTCCCTCCCCCTCTCTCTCCCCCTCTCTGTGTCTCTGTCTGTCTCTCTCTGGCTCCCTCCCTACCTTTCCCTCCCCCTCTCTCTCCCCCTCTCTGTGTCCCTGTCTGTCTCTCTCTGGCTCCCTCCCTACCTTTCCCTCCCCCTCTCTCTCCCCCTCTCTGTGTCTCTGTCTGTCTCTCTCTGGCTCCCTCCCTACATTTCCCTCCCCCTCTCTCTCCCCCTCTCTGTGTCTCTGTCTGTCTCTCTCTGGCTCCCTCCCTACCTCTCCCTCCCCCTCTCTCTCCCCCTCTCTGTGTCTCTGTCTGTCTCTCTCTGGCTCCCTCCTCCCCCACTCACTTCCCCTCTCCTTCCCCCTTTCCCTCCCTCTATATCTCTGTCATTACCACTGCAGCCCTCTGTGCATCATCTTCAGAAGGGCTTTGCTGAGAACAAAATATATTTATCCAGATCCTTTCAGAACAGTGGCTCTTCTCTCATTGAAATTCAAATATACACCTGTCCAATATGCAGTATATACACCTGTCCAATATACACTTGTCAATCATCTGTGGATCGGCTCAGTGAGGCTCACTGCATACAAGGAACATAATGTGTGTGTGTGTGTGTGTGTTTTAGGGGATGTGTGTGTGTGTGTGTTTTAGGGGATGTGTGTGTGTTTTAGGGGATGTGTGTGTGTGTGTGTGTGTGTGTTTTAGGGGATGTGTGTGTTTTAGGGGATGTGTGTGTGTGTTTTAGGGGATGTGTGTGTGTGTCTAGTGGTGGATATATGGAGGTGACCACCGAGCACAGACGTGGTAGCATGGTGAGTGGCGATTACACTGATATATGTGAGAAACCACCAGCGTCACGAGGAAGCCAGCCATGAAATTGATCTGAACGTCGGGGCTTTAGAGCGGTCACACACACACACACACAAACACACACACACACACACACACACACACACACACACACACACACACACACACATACACACACGCACAAACACACACACATACACACACACTGCCACACACTGCTTCTAGCAAACGACCACACACAAATAATTGTTAATACCTGCAAGAGTCATAGGAGGAAGGGAAGGTTGTCTGTGTGTGTGTGTGTGTGTTCCATGTGTGCCTGTGTGCCTGTGTGCTGTTCAGCAAAATACCTTCATAGCTGAGGTACACTAACCATTAACACCTTTCCTGCAAATTGACTAAACTGTTAATACACAGATAATATCCACCTCAAATTGGTCTGCAATGACAGTTATTAGCAATCCATCTCATTAGCTGGGTAATGACGATAATGGAGGTGAATTAAATCCTTTGCCTTCCTAGATCCCTTTTTAACTGCCTGTTATCTATCTGTTATGTAATAAAGTCTGAATATTTCTCCAAGTCCATGGAAATATGTAATGCTTAGCAAATCAATGCGGTATCGATCTTGTCCAGCAGCAAGATGCCTTAGTTAGGTTATTTATGAACAGTAGGCTAATAATACACTGCTGCACACACCCTGTGGCGGTGTGAATTCACGAGAACACACACACACACACACACATCTACACTGTGGCAGACAGGAATACACAGACAAATAAACACACAAACACACACAATCTTGTGCGTGTGTGTCCTTGTGTGTATGTATGTACAGAATGTGTGTATTTGTGCCTGTATGCATACTTGCATGTCCACATGCCTGTGTGTGCATATGTGCCCGTCTGTGTGCCTGTGTGTCCGCATGCTAGTGTGCGTATGTACGTGCATGTCCGCTTGCCTGTATGTCTGTGTGTCTGCATCCCCATCTGAGGTTGGTTAATCAGTATTCCTCACTGCTCTGCTCTGCTCTGGTCCAGTCTCAGCAGAGACAGAGCAATAGCACACATCTCATCCACTGTCAGAATAACATGGCAAATTTACAGAAATACATTATTAATTTCCCGTCAGGCAAGCCAGCAGGCTCATATGACAAGTATTCCTATCAATCTGTTTCTGTTTATTTTTTTATTTTTTTTTATGTTCATTTCCTGTAGTGCACCTGAGACCTCTATCCCTCCACTGCTGCCGTCCTCTCTCTCTTCATCTTTCTCGCTCTGTCTCTTTCTGTCTCTCTCTGTCTCTCTGTCTCTTTCTCTCTGTCTTTCGTTCCAATTTATTCATAATCTTTGTAACCCCTCACGTATTTCCACACAAAGACACACACACACACACGCACGCACGCACGCACGCACGCACGCACGCACGCACGCACGCACACACACACACACACACACACACACACACACACACACACACACACACACACACACACACACACACACACACACACACACACACACACACACACACACACAGACACACACACACATACACACAGACAGACAGACAGACAGACAGACAGACAGACAGACAGACAAACACACACTCTCCCAATCCCACACACCTCCCTTACACACATACTCCTTCCCTCCCATCTCCCGACCCCTCGACAGTGGAAATGATATCTGATGGGAAATCACTTGGAGAGCATCTCGGCTGAATGAGAACTGCTGCTGGTCAGCTCTCTGTGTCTCTGTGTCTCCTGCTAAGCTCTAAACTCTTAGAAAAAAAGGTTCCAGGTAAAAACCCCAGAGGGTTCTACATGGAACCCAGTAGGGTTCTACCTGAAACTAAAAGGGTTCTACATGGAACAAAAAAAAAAGGGTTATTCTATGGGGACAGCTGAAAAAACCTTTTAGGTTCTAAATATAGTGTACCCACTGCAGACCATACTTGCCCTCCAACTCCAATTTCCCTCTCTCATCTCATCCTTTTAATAACTTGTAAGGGACTATGAAATGGAAGAACTGGCATGTTACGTCAATAATTATTTGAAGTGTCCACTTAACATTTAGAGCATGGAGATGTCCTCTCTCTCTCTCTCTCTCTCTCTCTCTCTCTCTCTCTCTCTCTCTCTCTCTCTCTCTCTCTCTCTCTCTCTCTCTCTCTCTCTCTCTCTCTCTCTCTCTCTCTCTCTCTCTCTCTCTCTCTCTCTCAATTTCAATTCAATTTAAATTCAAGGGCTTTATTGGCATGGGAAACGTATGTTAACATTGCCAAAGCAAGTGAAGTAGATAGTAGACAAAAGTGAAATAAACAATAAATATTAACAGTAAACATTACATTCAGAAGTTCCAATAGAATAAAGACATTTCAAATGTCATATTATGTATATATACAGTGTGGTATCAAAGTGCAAATAGGAAAATAAATAAATATAAATATGGGTTGTATTTACAATGGTGTTTGTTCTTCACTGGTTGCCCTTTTCTTCTGGCAACAGGTCAAAAATATTGCTCCTGTGATGGCACACTGTGGTTTTTCACACAGTAGATTAGGGAGTTCATCAAAATTGGGTTTGTTTTCTAATTCTTTGTGGATCTCTGTAATCTGAGGGAAATACAGTGAGGGAAAAAAGTATTTGATCCCCTGCTGATTTTGTACGTTTGCCCACGGACAAAGAAATGATCAGTCTATAATTTTAATGGTAGGTTTATTTGAACAGTGAGAGACAGAATAACAACAACAAAATCCAGAAAAACGCATGTCAATAATGTTATAAATTGATTAGCATTTTAATGAGGGAAATAAATAAATATTTGACCCCCTCTCAATCAGAAAGATTTCTGGCTCCCAGGTGTCTTTAATACAGGTAACGAGCTGAGATTAGGAGCACACTCTTAAAGGGAGTGCTCCTAATCTCAGTTTGTTACCTTTCTGGCTCCCAGGT
The DNA here is from genome assembly GCF_964263955.1 of Coregonus lavaretus. Classification (NCBI taxonomy): domain Eukaryota; kingdom Metazoa; phylum Chordata; class Actinopteri; order Salmoniformes; family Salmonidae; genus Coregonus; species Coregonus lavaretus. The sequence goes on along the minus strand of NC_139990.1, from coordinate 8,977,543 downwards.
GTCTTTAATACAGGTAACGAGCTGAGATTAGGAGCACACTCTTAAAGGGAGTGCTCCTAATCTCAGTTTGTTACCTGTATAAAAGACACCTGTCCACAGAAGCAATCAATCAATCAGATTCCAAACTCTCCACCATGGCCAAGACCAAAGAGCTCTCCAAGGATGTAAGGGACAAGATTGTAGACCTACACAAGGCTGGAATGGGCTACAAGACCATCGCCAAGCAGCTTGGTGAGAAGGTGACAACAGTTGGTGTGATTATTCGCAAATGGAAACACAAAAGAACTGTCAATCTCCCTCGGCCTGGGGCTCCATGCAAGATCTCACCTCGTGGAGTTGCAATGATCATGAGAACGGTGAGGAATCAGCCCAGAACTACACGGGAGGATCTTGTCAATGATCTCAAGGCAGCTGGGACCATAGTCACCAAGAAAACAATTGGTAACACACTACGCCGTGATGGACTGAAATCCTGCAGCGCCCGCAAGGTCCCCCTGCTCAAGAAAGCACATATACAGGCCCATCAGATGTTTGCCAATGAACATCTGAATGATTCAGAGGAGAACTGAGTGAAAGTGGTGTGGTCAGATGAGACCAAAATCGAGCTCTTTGGCATCAACTCAACTCGCCGTGTTTGGAGGAGCCCAAGAACACCATCCCCACCGTCAAATATGGAGGTGGAAACATAATGCTTTGGGGGTGTTTTTCTGCTAAGGGGACATGACAACTTCACCGCATCAAAGGGACGGGGGACGGAGCCATGTACTGTCAAATCTTGGGTGAGAATCTCCTTCCCTCAGCCAGGGCATTGAAAATGGGTCGTGGATGGGTATTCCAGCATGACAATGACCCAAAACACACGGCCAAGGCAACAAAGGAGTGGCTCAAGAAGAAGCACATTAAGGTCCTGGAGTGGCCTAGCCAGTCTCCAGACCTTAATCCATAGAAAATCTGTGGAGGGAGCTGAAGGTTCGAGTTACCAAACGTCAGCCTCGAAACCTTAATGACTTGGAGAAGATCTGCAAAGAGGAGTGGGACAAAATCCCTCCTGAGATGTGTGCAAACCTAGTGGCCAACTACAAAAAAACGTCTGACCTCTGTGATTGCCAACAAGGGTTTTGCCACCAAGTACTAAGTCATGTTTTGCAGAGGGGTCAAATACTTATTTCCCTCATTAAAATGCTGGATTTTTTTGTTGTTATTCTGTCTCTCACTGTTCAAATAAACTTACCTTTAAAATTATAGACTGATCATGTCTTTGTCAGTGGGAAAACGTACAAAATCAGCAGGGGATCATATACTTTTTTCCCTCACTGTATGTGTCTCTAATATGGTCATACATTTGGCAGGAGGTTAGGAAGTGCAGCTCAGTTTCCACCTCATTTTGTGGGCAGTGTGCACATAGCCTGTCTTCTCTTGATCGCCAGGTCTGCCTACGGCGGCCTTTCTCAATAGCAAGGCTATGCTCACTGAGTCTGTACATAGTCAAAGTTTTACTTAAGTTTGGGTCAGTCACAGTGGTCAGGTATTCTGCCACTGTGTACTCTCTGTTTAGGGCTAAATAGCATTCTAGTTTGCTCTGTTTTTTCCAATGTGTCAAGTAATTCTCTTTTTGTTTTCTCATGATTTGGTTGGGTCTAATTGTGTTGTTGTTGTTGTCCTGTGGCTCTGTAGGGTCTGTTTGTGTTTGTGAACAGAGCCCCAGGACCAGCTTACTTAGGGGACTCTTCTCCAAGTTCATCTCTCTGTTGGTGATGGCTTTGTTATGGAAGGTTTGGGAATCGCTTCCTTTTAAGTGGTTATAGAATTTAATGTCTATTTTCTGGATTTTGACAATTTTGATAATCTCTCTCTCTCTCTCTCTCTCTCTCTCTCTCTCTCTCTCTCTCTCTCTCTCTCTCTTTCTCTCTCTCACACACACAAACACACACACACACACACACACACACACAGAGAGATCACCCTGATCACGCTGAAACACACAGTACCAGTCAAAAGTTTGGACACACCTACTCATTCAAGGGTTTTTCTTTACTTGTACTATTTTCTACATTGTAGAATAATAGTGAAGACATCAAAACTATGAAATAACAAATATGGAATCATGTAATAACCAAAAAAGTGTTAAACAAATCAAAATATATTTTAGATTCTTCAAAGCAGCCACCCTTTGCCTTGATAACAGCTTTGCACACTCGGCATTCTGTCAACCAGATTCATGAGGAATGCTTTTCCAACAATTGTGAAGGAGTTCCCACATATGTTGAGCACTTGTTGCGTGCTTTTCCTTCATTCTGCCGTCCAACTCATCCCAAACCGTCTCAATTGGGTTGAGGTCGGGTGATTGTGGAGGCCAGGTCATCTGATACAGCACTCCATCACTCTCCTTCTTGGTCAAATTGTCCTTACACAGCCTGGAGGTGTGTTTTGGGTCAATGTCCTGTTGAAAAAAAAATTATAGTCCCACTAAGCGCAAACCAGATGGGATGGCGTATCGCTGCAGAATGCTGTGGTAGTCATGCTGGTTAAGCGTGCCTTGATTTCTAAATAAATCACAGACAGTGTCAGCAGCAAAGCACCCCACACCATAACACCTCCTCCTCCATGTTTCACGGTGGGAAATAGACATGCGGAGATCATCCGTTCACCTACTCTGTCACACCCTGATCGGTTTCATCTGTCTTTGTGCTTGTCTCCACCCCCCTCCAGGTGTCACCCATCTTCCTCATTATCCCCTGTGCATTTATACCTATTCTCTGTTTGTCTGTTGCCAGTTTGTCTTGTCTTGTCAGGTCTTACCAGCGTGCTTTCCCGTCTTCCTTTTTTCTCAAGTTTCTGTTTCCTAGTTTCCCCGGTTCTGACCATTCTGCCTGCCCTGACCCCGAGCCTGCCTGCCGTTCTGTACTTTACTGACTCTGCCCTGGATTATGGACCTCTGCCTGCCCCGTTGACCTGTCTTTTGCCTGCCCCCTGTTTGGTCAATAAACATCAGTGATTCTAGCTGTCTGCATCTGGGTCTTATACTGAGTTCTGATATACTCTGCGTCTTACAAAGACACGGCAGTTGGAACCAAAAATCTCACATTTGGGCTCATCAGACCAAAGGACATATTTCCACCAGTCTAATGTCCATTGCTCGTGTCTTATCCAACTGGCTGTACACCGCAGACAGTCCAAGACCAAGCACAAAGAGTCTCAGCTTCCCCAGCCCACCATGCCAAACACCATTGCCAGTGTATCGAAGCCGGATAAAGGATTATTGCTGCGTTTACACAGGCAGCCCAATTCTGATATTATTTTCATGAATTGGTCTTTTGACCAACTCTATCAGTTCTGAAAATGATCTGATGTGATTGGTCAAAAGACCAATTATTGGAATAAATATCAGAATTGGGCTGCGTGTGCAAACACGTCAGTGTGGCTCAGCATAAGACCATGTAGAACAACCATCAAATAAATATAGATATTTTTTATCAATCTTCGAAAGTTGTCTGCCTTTATGGATTCACAGAATATATTTAAATAAGCCGTACAGGGTCTGTAGCATCAAACAGATGTTATACATTCAGATATATCCAAAGACTGTTTATTTGTCCAAATCTAAAATACAGGGGTGTGTACAATATTTAATGCTAACTCAAAAATAACTGGGTATTCAACAAGAATGTTATATGGCAAAAGTAACATACTAAGAAATACAATATGAACAGTGTAGTACAGTTCAGTGTATCTGAGTGTGTCTCAGGTGTAGGAAAGTGCAGAGAACTGTAGCTACACAAGATACTGTGTTTTAACCAAAGAGTTTTGGCATCCATTACTGGGCGTTACAGGATAGGTATTGTTCGGTGTAGCACAAAATGTTCAACCAACCTTGGCGATGCTGTCTTCGTCCTCGATTTGTGGAAACAGGAGTCTCCTAAAATGTCTGTGTCCAGTTGCCGGGGGTCTGTTTGAATTTAGAAAATGCTTAGTTATTAAGATAAATACTTTTTTTTGAAGTAATCCAAGTCTCTCTCATTGACAATACCCCAGAAGCCGTCATATGGTGTATCATTCAGTGCGCGAAGCCCAGACCTGCCTTCCTCCTAGGCAATTATGTGTGAAACACCTCTCACTGACCTAGAAATGCCTCAGACATTATGAAAACAAGCCCAGATTCCCCAGGGTGATGCATAAAAGATCAGGCATTAGATGTGCTGTGGCAGGACTGTTGTCATTTGTTCATGTGATTTTGGTGTCAGTTGTCTTGTTTATCTCTCTCCCCGCTCTTTTTCTCTGTGGTTGTGAGCGTTGACCTGTCCAGCTACTGAAGTGAAGAACCATGGAAGCAGGTGCAACACAGGTCCGCGAGACCCGGCGTGCTGCCCTCACTCAGAACATCAACACACACGCCCGCACGCACACACGCCCTGCCGCCCCCACATTTCTTTACATATTCCAGGTATAACATTAGATAACCTTGAGGAGCCACATACAAACACTAAGAGAATCCCCATGATAATACCTCTGTTGTATGAATTACCATTACCTTTGTGTCAGAAGGTGTGCTGTGAAGGTGTGGTGCAGGAATCAAGCGCAGGACGCAGGAACTTAGTCCAATAGACTTTAGTGAACCAAAACTCAAAACGAGTCAAAAGAGCTTGGCATGCGAGCGATTACGCACACAGGCGTAAAATCAAACAAAATAACAATAACGCACAAACACGTGTGAGAACCTCTCCAACACAGAGGAGAGAACGAAGCACAGACATACACGACAGCAAGATCAATCACACACAACACATGACAAACACAACTTATTTTGACAATAATGAACGCTAAACGATAACAGGTGTACAACATCAAGACAAAACCAAACGAACATCGAAACATACAACGGTGGCAGCTAGTACTCCGGAGACGACGACCGCCGAAGCCTGCCCGAGCAAGGAAGAGAGGCAGCCTCGGCCGAAACCGTGACAGTACCCCCCCCTTGACGCGCGGCTCCAGCCGTGCGCCGACCCCGGCCTCGGGGACGACCAGGAGGATGCGGAGCAGGGCGCGTCGGGTGACTACGGTGGAATTCTGTCAGGAGAGACGGGTCCAAAATGTCTCTCCTCGGCACCCAGCACCGTTCCTCCGGGCCGTACCCCTCCCACTCCACGAGATATTGGAGACCCCCCATCCGACGTCTCGAATCCAAGATGGACCGCACGGTGTACGCCGGTGCCCCCTCGATGTCCAATGGGGGCGGAGGAGTCTCTCTGATCTCATCTTCCTGGAGTGGACCAGCTACCACCGGCCTGAGAAGAGACACATGGAACGAGGGGTTAATACGATAGTCACTAGGCAGTTGTAATCTGTAACACACCTCGTTCAATCTTCTCAGGACTTTAAACGGCCCCACAAACCGCCGACCCAGCTTCCGGCAGGGCAGGCGGAGGGGTAGATTTCTAGTAGAGAGCCAGACTCGATCACCAGGTGCGTACACCGGCCCCTCACTGCGGTGGAGATCGGCGCTCGCCTTCTGACGACGGATGGCCCGCTGCAGGTGGACGTGTGCAGCGTTCCACGTCTCCTCCGAGCGCCGCACCCACTCATCCACCGCAGGAGCCTCGATCTGGCTCTGCTGCCATGGTGCCAGAACCGGCTGGTAACCTAACACACATTGGAAAGGGGTTAGGTTATTTGAGGAGTGGCGTAGGGAATTCTGGGCCATTTCTGCCCAGGGAACATACCGTGCCCACTCCTCCGGCCGGCCCTGGCAGTATGATCTAAGAAACCTACCCACATCCTGGTTCACACGTTCCACCTGCCCATTACTCTCTGGATGGTAACCCGAGGTAAGGCTCACCGAGACCCCCAAACGCTCCATAAATGCTCTCCAGACTCTGGAGGTGAACTGGGGACCTCGATCAGACACAATATCCTCGGGTACCCCGTAGTGCCGGAAAACGTGGGTGAATAGAGCTTCGGCGGTCTGTAGGGCAGTAGGAAGGCCCGGCATAGGGAGCAAACGACAGGCCTTAGAGAACCGTTCCACAATGACCAGTATAGTAGTATTCCCCTGCGAGGGGGGAAGGTCAGTGACGAAGTCCACCGAGAGGTGAGACCATGGTCGTTGTGGAACGGGCAGGGGTTGTAACTTACCCCTAGGCAGATGTCTAGGCGCCTTACACTGGGCGCACACCGAGCAGGAGGAGACATAATCCCTCACATCCCTGGCTAACGTGGGCCACCAGTACTTAGCACTAAGGCAGTGCACTGTCCGGCCAATACCAGGATGTCCAGAGGAGGGTGACGTGTGAGCCCAATATATCAATCGATCCCGAACCTCGAGCGGGACGTACGTCCGACCCTCCGGGCATTGAGGAGGACTAGGGTCGGTGCGCAACGCCCGCTCGATTTCAGCATCGACCTCCCACACTACCGGTGCCACCAGACAAGACTCCGGCAGTATGGGAGTGGGCACCACGGACCTCTCCTCCGTGTCATACCGCCGAGACAGTGCGTCTGCCTTACCGTTCTGTGACCCAGGGATGTACGTGATTTTAAATACGAACCGGGCCAAAAACATGTTCCACCGCGCCTGGCGAGGGTTCAGTCTCCTAGCTGCCCGGATGTACTCCAGGTTACGGTGGTCAGTCAAAATGAGAAAAGGGTGTTGAGCCCCCTCAAGCCAATGCCTCCACACCTTTAGGGCCTGTACTACGGCTAACAGCTCCCTGTCCCCTACGTCATAATTTCGCTCCGCCGGACTGAGCTTTTTGGAATAAAAGGCACAGGGGCGGAGTTTAGGTGGCGTGCCGGACCGTTGCGAAAGCACGGCCCCTATACCGGCCTCTGACGCGTCCACCTCTACCTGAAATGGTAAAGCGGGATCCGGATGCGCCAGCACCGGAGCCGAAGTAAACAGGTCCTTCAGTCTCCCAAAAGCCCTGTCTGCCTCGGCTGACCACTGCAAACGCACCGGACCCCCCTTCAAAAGAGACGTTATGGGAGCTGCCACCTGTCCAAAACCCCGGATAAACCTCCGGTAGTAATTTACAAACCCCAAAAACTGCTGCACCTCTTTAACAGTGGTTGGAGTCTGCCAATTACGCACGGCTGACACCCGGTCAACTTCCATCTTCACCCCTGACGCAGACAACTGATAACCCAAAAAGGAGATCGACTCCTGGAAAAACAGACATTTCTCTGCCTTGACATACAGGTCGTGCTCCAACAGCCTCCTCAACACTCGGCGCACCAGGGCCTCATGCTCGACTCGGGTAGACGAGTACACAAGAATGTCATCTATGTACACGACCACCCCCTGCCCCTGCATGTCCCTGAAGATCTCATCCACGAATGATTGGAAAACTGAAGGAGCGTTCATCAACCCGTATGGCATGACAAGATACTCGTAATGACCCGAGGTGGTACTAAACGCTGTCTTCCATTCATCGCCCTCTCTAATGCGTACCAAGTTGTAAGCGCTCCTGAGATCTAATTTTGTGAAAAAACGCGCCCCGTGCAATGACTCCGTCATGGTCGCATTCAGAGGAAGTGGATAACTGTACTTCACCGTGATCTGATTGAGACTACGGTAATCAATGCACGGGCGTAACCCTCCATCCTTCTTCTTCACAAAAAAAAAACTTGAGGACGCAGGGGAAGTGGATGGCCGTATGTATCCTTGTCTCAGAGATTTGTCTATGTAAGTCTCCATAGCTCTCTTCTCCTCTTGAGACAGAGGATACACATGGCTCCGTGGGAGCGCAGCTCCTGCCTGGAGGTCTATCGCACAATCTCCCTGCCTATGAGGAGGTAACTGCGTCGCCCTCGACTTACTGAACACAATAGCCAAATCCTCATACTCGGGGGGAATGTGCAATGAGGGCACCTGGTTTGGACTCTCCACCGAGGTAGCCCCCACGGAAACACCTAAACATCGCCCCACACACTGGGCAGACCACTCCATCAGAGCCCTCTCCTGCCACGAAATAGATGGATTATGGATACTCAACCAGGGCATTCCCAGCACCACCGGATACGCAGGAGAGTCGATCAGATATAGCTGGATAATCTCCTCATGACCCCCCTGCGTACACATCCTAAGTGGTGCTGTGACTTCCCTGATCAAGCCCGATCCCAACGGACGGCTATCTAGGGCATGAACGGGGAATGGGACGTCAACAGGAAGAAAGGGAATCCCTAATTCTAAACAAAATTTACTATCAACAAAATTCCCAGCCGCGCCTGAATCTACTAGCGCCTTATGCTAGGAATGAGGTGCAACCTGTGGAAATCGCACAGGTATACAGAAATGCACAACAGAGAGCTCTGGGTAAGTGGGGCGCCTACTCACCTGGAAGGACTCCCCAATGCGGAGCCCGTCGTCTTCTCCCCTAGGAGACCCTCCCCAGCACCTAGCCGCGGTGTGTCCTCCACTGCCACAGTTGGTGCAGGGGACGGCCCCCCTCGTGCTCCGACCCCTCCTCTCCCTAGCGCCAGCACCCCCGAGCTCCATAGGGCTCAGCTCGGAGGTGCTGGAGGATGGAATGGACGGACCCCCCTCGGAACGTCCGCGGGTAGCCAGCAGGGTGTCCAGCCTGATGGACATGTCCACTATATGATCGAAAGTGAGGCTGGTATCCCTGCAGGCCAGCTCCCGACGGACGTCCTCTCGTAGACTACAGCGGTAGTGAACGATGAGGGCCCGCTCATTCCACCCTGCATCCGCCGCTAGAGTTCGGAATTCTAAAGCGAACTCCTGGGCGCTCCTCCTCCCCTGCCGGAGGTAGAATAGACGCTCCCCTGCCGCTTTCCCCTCAGGTGGATGGTCAAACACAGCCCTGAAGCGGCGGGAGAACTCTGAGTAGGTGATAGTGGAGGCGTCTATTCTCCTCCACTCGGCGTTGGCCCATTCCAACGCCTTGCCGGTGAGACAGGAGATGAGGGCGGACACGCTCTCGTGTCCCGAGGGCGCCGGGTGTACGGTGGCAGCGGTCCCATCATATGCCCTCGGGAGCGAGAGCCGAATTCCCCTGGGTTCCGGAGCTTGTATGGGCTGACTGGCCGATGGTGATGGCACGGAAGGTGGAGGTGTGGGTGTCCCTCTGGTCTCCCAGCGTTGAAGCGTGTTGATCACGTCCTGAAGGGCGGTCCCGATACGAAGGATCTGGTCGTTCTGGTCGCGGACCCGCTCCTCCAGAGACTCAGGTGCTGCTGCGGCTCCTGCTGATTCCATCTTCGGTGTGTGATTCTGTCAGAAGGTGTGCTGTGAAGGTGTGGTGCAGGAATCAAGCGCATAACGCAGGAACTTAGTCTAATAGACTTTAGTGAACCAAAACTCAAAACGAGTCAAAAGAGCTTGGAATGCGAGCGATTACGCACACAGGCGTAAAATCTAACAAAATAACAATAACGCACAAACACGTGCGAGAACCTCTCCAACACAGAGGAGAGAACGAAGCACAGACATACACGACAGCAAGATCAATCACACACAACACATGACAAACACAACGAGAACTTATAGGACAATATTGAACGCTAAACGATAACAGGTGTACAACATCAAGACAAAACCAAACGAACATCGAAACATACAACGGTGGCAGCTAGTACTCCGGAGACGACGACCGCCGAAGCCTGCCCGAGCAAGGAAGAGAGGCAGCCTTGGCCGAAACCGTGACACTTTGCTCTAACGTGAAACTCATTAGCAGCGTTGGGGAGTAACGGATTACCAGAAAACTTTACCTATAATCCGTTATGTTACCAGCAAAAATATTGTAATCAGATTACACATACTTTTGAAAAACTAGATTCTAGGATTATTTTGAAATTCAGAAAGGATGTTTGCGAAAAATTATTTGTCACCTTTCTGTTTTCTCGATAACCAGGTCTCCATTCAACCTTTTTATGCGAGTAAAGTACATGTCGGATAAAAGATTTCACTACAGGCCTGGTGGAAACTAATTTGTCTGTAAACTTTCCAAATGTCGACAAAACAAAATACGCTAGACAATGTGGGATCTTTTTGTGTTGGTAAAATTAATAATGCGAGAAATGGCAGTGGAAACACTTTTATGCACACATTTTTATATAATAACCATCATATCGAAGTAAACTTGGAGTCACGCAATGATGTTGTGTGGTACTCGGGAAAGCATGTATTTTATTAGGCTACAGATTAAATAAATGATGATGAACTTCACAGGGTGATGAGTTTGATGCTTCTTTCCAATAAATATCGAGGGTCTTATTCTGGTGACATGATTTGACAAATTAAATTAAATTGTCCTTAATAATTGAAGGTTATGGTTAGGCATTAGAGTCAGCAGTGTGGTTAAGGTTAGGGTTAAGGTTAAGGTTAGGTTTAAAATCAGATTTTATGACTTTGTGGCTGTGCCATCTAATAACCTGCGCCTCTTAAAAGGAAAGTAATCCAAAAGTAACTGAAAGTAATCAGATTATGTTAGTGAGTTTGGGTAATCCAAAAATTACATTACAATTGATTACAATTTTGGACAGGTAACTAGTAACTGTAACAAATTACATTTAGAAATTAACCTAACCAACCCTGCTCATTAGCCTCTGTTTGTCTATGTAGTGATTAATACAGTGGCACTACCCACCCACACAACCAGTGAACATTTCTACAGAGGAAAGATAGAAAGAAAACGGGAAAAAAGTAAGGAAGAAATCAGATGAAAGGAGAAGTTGCAGGAGTAAAACTATTAATCACTGTACCCTGCAATTTCTCTCTAATCACACAAGCTCGACTAATCAAGTCCTTTTAAAAAGCTTTTTGTTTATTCACCCAATAACATATCTTTTTTTGCATTTTTATTCATTCTTTATTCATTTATTTATTGCTAAATTATGCCATCTCTGACCCCTGTGGCACCGATGGGGCCAATTTCCATGGAGTTTAACAAATGACACGTTCGCGGCTTCTGCGGCTTTCACTGTGGTGACAGATCTTCATTAAAATAATAATACTGCCATTGTTTATGTATCGACTCATTGGAATGCACACACGCTCTGTTTATTATCGGGTGATAATATGATTATTTGCAAGTGTAATGTGGTGGTGGATGAGGATTGGGTGAGGTTTGGGGTGGAGGAGAGGAGAGGAGAGTGGAAATGGAAGGAGAGAGGGATGTTGGGGGGTTGGAGTAAAAGGGATATATGGAGGATTGAGCAAGAGAAAGGGAGTTAGAATTTTGGTGTGTGTATCAAGCGAAGGAAGGAGGGACAGAGGAAGAGTGTTAGGGATGGTGTGCATCAATCAAGGGAAGAAGGGAGAGAGGGATGGAGGAAAAGAAAGCGCTGATTGAATGGAGAGGTGTTGAATTTGGGAAACAGGCCATTACAGGAAGTCTACGGCAGAGACTAGGATCAGACCCTCCTACGGGATTGGACAAACAATGATTGTTTCCGGACGATTAGGCAAATTACAGAGTAGATATCTGAGCAGAGTAAGACTAATGGAGTTGTTTGGGGACACATTCTAAAGGCCAGATACAATGAATAGTTCAAAGTGATTTAAATAGACTAGCAGGACTATTATTTTTGCAAATGGTGGGTCAGGACCCTTCAGTTGGTTGCAGAGAATTTGTTCTAATTTGCAAAATAAGACTGTTCTGTGGCTGGAAACATTATTTTAGGGGGTAACAAGACAATTAGTCAGATGGACCTGTGTCATGGCCCCTCCTCTGCAGTAAAGGGGCGGATCCTCCTGCAGGCAGAGGAGGGTCGTTAGTGATTGGAGTTGGTGTGATTGGAGCCACCTGGGCTCAGGCTATTTAAAACTGCTTCACTAACCACTCTCTCTCTCTCTCCCTGCTCCTCCAGGTATGATCCTGTTTTGTTTGTTCCTTTGTAGGTTTACTTAGTTTCCACTCAGTCATGTTTACACACACACAGACTCATGCATCCATGCACCTTACCTACACCCTACATTATGACATTTCCACACCTCATTCCTTTTTCTTTGTTTAAAGTGAATAGTTTTTGGTTTACAATAAATAACCTTTTGATTGGCCTATACCTGTTTTTCATGTCCCCTCATTTTTGCCACAGGCTATGAGCCGGCCTGTGACACCTGTGATGAACGGAGTCAGGCGCAGGAGGGTAATCACCGAATACAGAGTTTATTCCTTCGTTGACACACAAATGCGCTCAAATAGCGATCAACGAAACAGGCACAAGGGAAACTCTCATCCCTGGCAAATACTGTAACGGTAGAATCCAATAATACAAAGGCACAGGGGAAAATCTACCCTGGCAACAAAATGTACGAGTAGCTCCACCGAGCTATACTACTCTCACAACTAACAATCACCCACAAGGACAAGGGGGCAGAGGGAACACTTATACACAGACTAATGAGGGGATTAGAACCAGGTGTGTGTGATAAACAAGACAAGACAAATGTGATGATGATTGGGGCGGCAGTGGTTAGTAAGCCGGTGACGACGAACGCCGAAGCCTGCCCGAACAAGGAGGAGGGGCAGCCTTGGCCGAAGTCGTGACAGAACCCCCCCCTTGACGCGCAGCTCCAGCAGCGCGCCGACCCCGGCCTCGGGGACGGCCAGGAGGACACGGAGCAGGGCGAGCCGGATGGCGACAATGGAAATCCCGCAACAGGGAGGGATCGAGGATATCCCTCACCGGGACCCAGCATCGTTCCTCCGGACCGTACCACTCCCACTCCACGAGGTACTGAAGGCCCCCCACCTGACGCCTCGAATCCAGGAAGGAGCGGACAGAGTACGCCGGGGCCCCCTCAATGTCCAGAGGAGGTGGAGGAACCTCCCGCACCTCAGACTCCTGGAGCGGACCAACCTCCACCGGCCTGAGGAGAGACACATGAAACGAGGGCTTAATACGGTAATCAGGGGGAAGTAATAACCTACACGTGACCTCGTTGATTCTCCTCAGGATTTTGAACGGCCCCACAAACCGCGGGCTCAGCTTCCGGCAGGGCAGGCGGAGGGGCAGATTCTGGGTCGAGAGCCAGACCCGATCTGCGGTGACGGTCAGCGTTGGCCTTCTGACGATGCACGGCACGCTGGAGGTGAACGTGGGCAGCGTCATCCACCGCAGGAGCCTCGGTCTGGCTCTGGTGCCACGGTGCCAGAACCGGTTGGTAACCTAAAACACATTGGAATGGTGTTAGGTTAGTAGAGGAGTGGAACCCAGAGGTCAGATTGACCGAGACCTCAGATGTTCCATGAATGCCTTCCAAACCTTGGACGTGAACTGGGGACCTCGGTCGGACACTATATCCTCTGGTACCCCGTAGTGCCGGAAGACGTGAGTAAAAAGGGCCTCTGCAGTCTGCAGGGCTGTGGGGAGACCGGCAGAGGAAGGAGGCGGCAGGACTTGGAGAAGCGATCCACAACGACCAGGATGGTGGTGTTACCTTGGGAGAGGGGAAGATCAGTCAAAAAATCAATACTAAGGTGAGACCAATGTCGTTTGTGGAACTGGTAAAGGTTGTAGCTTACCCGCTGGGAGGTGCCTAGGTGCCTTACTCTGGGTGCACACTGAGCAGGAGGAGATGTACACCCTCACGTCCTTAGCCAAGGTAGGCCACCAGTACTTCCCAATCAAGCAGCGCACTGTACGACCGATACCTGGGTGACCAGAGGAGGGTGACGTGTGTGCCCAGAAGATCAGACGATCACGGATAAGAGCAGGCACGTACCACAGCCCAGCAGGACACTGCGGTGGGGATAGATCTGAGCCTAATGCCTGCTCTATATCCACGTCCATCGCCAATACTACAGGCGCCACAATGCAGGAGGCCGGGAGTATGGGGGTGCTGTCTCTCGGCCTCTCCTCTGTGTCATACAGCCAGGACAGTGTGTCTGCCTTCACGTTCTTCGTACCCGGAATGTATGACAGTGTAAAATAAAACCGGGTGAAGAATAGGGCCCACCTGGCCTGGCGAGGATTCAGCCTCCTCGCTGCCCGGATGTACTCCAGGTTACGGTGGTCCGTCCATACGAGGAAAGGGTGTTTCCCCCCTTCGAGCCAGTGCCTCCACACAGTCAAAGCTCGGACAACAGCCAACAGCTCCCGATTACCAACGTCGTAGTTCTGCTCCGCCGGGCTGAGCTTCTTAGAGAATAAGGCACAGGGGCGGAGTTTGGGTGGCTTGCCTGAGCGTTGGGACAGCACAGCGCCTATCCCTACCTCAGACGCATCCACCTCCACTATGAACGGTAGTGATGGATCGGGGTGGGCCAGTACCGGAGCTGAGGTGAACAGACCCCGCAGTCTCCTGAAGGCCAGGTCAACCTCAGCAGACCAGCGGAGCCGGGACGGCCCACCCTTCAACAGGGATGTAATGGGAGCTGCAACCTTGCCAAAGCCCCGGATAAACCTCTGATAGTAGTTGGCAAAGCCAAGGAAGCGCTGCACCTCCTTAACCGTGGTTGGAGTCGGCCAATTACTCAAGGCTGAAATGTGATCTCCCTCCATCTCCACACCTGAGGTGGTAATGCGGTATCCGAGGAAGGAGACGGACTGCTGGAAAAACATACACTTCTCTGCCATGGCATAAAGGTCATTTTCCAACAGTCGGGCCAGCATTTTGCGAACCAGGGACACATGCTCAGTGCGAGTAGCGGAATACACCAGGATGTCATCGATGTAGACCACCACACCGCAACCATGCATGTCCCGAAACACCTCATTCACAAAGGACTGGAAGACGGATGGAGCATTCATCAAACCGTAGGGCATCACCAGGTATTCATAATGCCCCGTGGTTGTGCTGAATGCTGTCTTCCACTCATCCCCCTCCCGAACACGCACTAGGTTGTATGCACTCCTGAGATCTAGCTTAGTGAAGAAGCGCGCCCCATGCATTGACTCAATCACTGAAGGAATGAGGGGGAGAGGATAACTAAATCTAATTGTCTCCTTGTTCAGTGATCGATAATCAACGCACGGGCACAGACCGCCGTCTTTCTTCTTCACAAAGAAGAAACTCGAGGAGGTGGGTGAAGTGGAGGGACATATATACCCCTGGCCCAGGGACTAGGATACGTATGTTTCCATAGCCTCCGTTTCAGCCTGCGACAGGGGGTACACATGACTCCTGGGAGGTACAGCGTCTACCCAAAGGTTTATCGCGCAATCGCCCGCCCGATGAGGTGGTAATTTAGTCACACGTGTCTTAGAAAACGCGTGTGCCAAATTGAGATATTCGGGGGGAATGTGCATGGTGGAGGTACCGTCTGGACTTTGCACCGTGGTTGCACCAACCGAAACATCTAGACACCTACCCTGACACTCTCGCGAGTGGAGTGCTAGCCAAGGGATACCTAATACCACAGGGAAAGCAGGAGACTCAATAATCGAAAAAATAACCTGCTCATAATTTGTCTCCTGGGTGATCATGGTGACTGGTATAGTGACTTCCGTAACAAACCCGGACCCTAATGGCCGACTATCGAGTCCTCTGATGGGGAGTGGAATGGATAGGGGAACCAATGAAATGCCTTGATGGCGTGCGAATGCCCTGTCTATAAAGTTCCCAGCTGCGCCTGAATCGACTAGCGCCTTACACTGGGGAACTACTATGTGATCGAGAAAGTGGATAGGTAGGGTACAGTGCGCAGCAGAGGGCTCTGAACAAGTGTGGGTGTTCGATACCTGGGGTGATGCGTGAGTGCCCTGCCTGCCGCCTCCAGGCCCAAAAGAACGTTGACTACGACGTGTGGTGTACTGTCCCTTCGTGCCACCAGAGTGGCACTGTCGCTGTCCTCCTCCGCTCTCTCGGCCGGCGGCTCCACCCAGCTCCATCAGCTCGGGATCCGAGTCGTCCGGGGTGGAAACGGGCAGACCCCTACCAGGACGTCCTCTGGCTGCCAGCAGGTTGTCCAAACGAATGGCCATGTCCACCAGTTTATTGAAGGACAACATGGTGTCCCGGCAGGCTAGCTCCCGTCGGACGTCCTCCCGCAGATGGCACCGGAAATGGTCGATCAGGGCCCGCTCATTCCACCTGGACCCCGCTGCCAGCGTCCGAAACTCCAACGCGAAGTCCTGCGCGGTCCTCGTCCCCTGCCTCAGGTGGACCAGCCGCTCGCCCGCCTCTCGACCCTCGGGCGGGTGATCGAAGACCGCCCGAAAGAGGCGAGCGAACTACCCGTAGTCCTCCAACGCAGCTTCTCCTTCGTTCCACACCGCGTTGGCCCACTCCAGGGCTTTCCCACAGAGGCAGGAAACGAGGACGGACACCTTCTCCGACTCCGATGGCGCCGGCCTGATGCTGGAGAAGTACAGCTCCATTTGGAGGAGGAATCCCTGGCACAGCGTCGCCGTCCCATAAAACGCCCGTGGTCGGGATATCTGGATCACTCCGGGTTCTGGGGTGTAGGTGGCTGCATCCGGTTGGCCAGACGGTCTAGACAGATCGGGTCATCTCCTCTCCAGGCGTTGGACGACCTGAAGAAACCGATCCATCGCTTCCCCCAAGCTGGCCAGCATCGTGGAATGTTCTTGGACCTGTGTCACGACTCCAGGCATGCGCTCTTCTCCCGCTTACTCCATACCGGGTGGGTGATTCTGTGATGAGTGTGATGAACAGAGTCAGGCGCAGGAGGGTAATCACCGAATACAGAGTTTATTCCTTCGTTGACACACAAATGTGCTCAAATAAAAAATCTACCCTGGCAACAAAATGTACGAGTAGCTCCACCGAGCTATACTACTCTCACAACTAACAATCACCCACAAGGACAAGGGGGCAGAGGGAACACTTATACATGGACTAATGAGGGGATTAGAACCAGGTGTGTGTGATAAACAAGACAAGACAAAAGTGATGATGATTGGGGCGGCAGTGGTTAGTAAGCCGGTGACGACGAACGCCGAAGCCTGCCCGAACAAGGACGGGAGGCAGCCTGGGCCGAAGTCGTGACAGGACCAGTATTAATTTTATCCGAATTTGTATTTTATTTTACCGGCTTTGAGACTAAAGATCAATGAAACATTTAAACAATAAGGCATGAAAACCTGTGGATTATCATGATTAACACAAGGCTTAGGGCTGTTCTTAGGCGCGAAGCAGAGTGCCGGGAAACAGCCCTTAGCTTTGTGTTATTCATGGTAATTATTGCTTTTATAAAATGTTAATAACTTACAATACATGGCCAAAAGTATATGGACACCTACACATCGAACATCTCATATTACCCATTACAAAGACTTCTAGATACAGATATACCCTTACCTAAGACTTCCAAATATACAGTGAGGGAAAAAAAGTATTTGATCCCCTGCTGATTTTGTACGTTTGCCCACTGACAAAGAAATGATCAATCTATAATTTTAATAGTAGGTTTATTTGAACAGTGAGAGACAGAATAACAACTAAAAAATCCAGAAAACGCATGTCAAAAATGTAATAAATTGATTTGCATTTTAATGAGGGAAATAAGTATTGACCCCCTCTCAATCAGAAAGATTTCTGGCTCCCAGGTGTCTTTTATACAGGTAACGAGCTGAGATTAGGAGCACACTCTTAAAGGGAGTGCTCCTAATCTCAGTTTGTTACCTGTATAAAAGACACCTGTCCACAGAAGCAATCAATCAATCAGATTCCAAACTCTCCACCATGGCCAAGACCAAAGAGCTCTCCAAGGATGTCAGGGACAAGATTGTAGACCTACACAAGGCTGAAATGGGCTACAAGACCATCGCCAAGCAGCTTGGTGAGAAGGTGACAACAGTTGGTGCGATTATTCGCAAATGGAAGAAACACAAAATAACGGTCAATCTCCCTCGGCCTGGGGCTCCATGCAAGATCTCACCTCGTGGAGTTGCAATGATCATGAGAACGGTGAGGAATCAGCCCAGAACTACACGGGAGGATCTTGTCAATGATCTCAAGGCAGCTGGGACCATAGTCACCAAGAAAACAATTGGTAACACACTACGCCATGAAGGACTGAAGAAAGCACATATATATAGGCCCGTCTGAAGTTTGCCAATGAACATCTGAATGATTCAGAGGAGAACTGGGTGAAAGTGTTGTGGTCAGATGAGACCAAATTCGAGCTCGTTGGCATCAACTCAACTCGCCGTGTTTGGAGGAGGAGGAATGCTGCCTATGACCCCAAGAACACCATCCCCACCGTCAACATGGAGGTGGAAAGATTATGCTTTGGAGGTGTTTTTCTCTTAAGGGGACAGGACAACTTCACCGCATCAAAGGGACGATGGACGGGGCCATGTACCATCAAATCTTGGGTGAGAACCTCCTTCCCTCAGCCAGGGCATTGAAAATGGGTCGTGGATGGGTATTCCAGCATGACAATGACCCAAAACACACGGCCAAGGCAACAAAGGGGTGGCTCAAGAAGAAGCACATTAAGGTCCTGGAGTGGCCTAGCCAGTCTCCAGACCTTAATCCCATAGAAAATCTGTGGAGGGAGCTGAAGGTTCGAGTTACCAAACGTCAGCCTCAAAACCTTAATGACTTGGAGAAGATCTGCAAAGAGGAGTGGGACAAAATCCCTGCTGAGATGTGTGCAACCCTGGTGGCCAACTACAAGAAATATATGACCTCTGTGCTTGCCAACAAGGATTTAGCCACCAAGTACTAAGTCATGTTTTGCAGAAGGGTCAAATACTTATTTCCCTCATTAAAATGCAAATCAATTTATAACATTTTTGACATGCGTTTTTCTGGATTCTTTTGTTGTTATTCTGTCTCTCACTGTTCAAATAAACCTACCATTAAAATTATAGACTGATCATGTCTTTGTCAGCGGGCAAACGTACAAAATCAGCAGGGGATCAAATACTTTTTTCCCTCACTGTAGATCTACCATTACCCATTACAAAAACTTCCACATATAGATATACCATTACACATTACGAAGACTTCCAAATATAGATCTACCATTACAAAGACTTCCACATATCAATCTACAATTACCCATTACAAAGACTTCCAAATAGAAATCCTATATGGATGGTGTTAAGAGATAGATGGGAGGTATTGAATAGAGTTGAAGGATGGGACTAATAACAAATAACAACAAATAATAACAAAGATAGCTAATAATGTAAGCATACTGTGTCCATAATAAGTATATAGGTTGTATGTTGGGAGCTTTTGGGAAAGAGCACAGTTAGAAAGATATGGCATTTAGAAGCAAACCGGATGGACATCATGAAAATGATCGGAGAGGTTTAGAGTAGAAGAAGTTCAGGAGCAAAAAAATAAATAAATGTATATGTATATGTGTGTATGTGTATATGTATATATATATATATATATATATATATATATATATATATATATATATATATATATATATATATATATATGTATGTATATGTATGTATGTATGTATGTATGTATGTATGTATGTATGTATATATATGTGTATATATATATATATATATATGTATATATGGATATAGAATTATTGTAAAATTAACTCTGTCCATAAGGTGTAGATAGTAATTATAGACCGGAAGTAGAGGCCTGGGCGTTGTTGTTCACTAATTTACTCCAAGTAGGGAAAGGATGGTGGGGTTGAAAAGTAATAAAGGGGAATATATATATATAAAAAATAAAAAAAAACATGGGGGATTGGAAGTGATGCAGACAATTACATTGATAGAAGATACAATCTATCTGCAATATTAAGCTGATCCATCCCCCCCAAAAAAAAAATAATAATAATAAAAGAAAAGAAAAAAATAAAAAAATAAAAAGACTTCCAAATATAGATATACCATTACCCTTTATGAAGACTTCCAAAAATAGATCTACGATTACAAAGACTTCAACATATCAATCTACAATTACCCATTACAAAGACTTCCAAATATAGATCTACCATTGCCCATTGCAAAGACTTCCATATATAGATGTACCATTACAAAGACTTCCAAATATAGATCTACCATTACCCATTAAAAAGACTTCCATATATAGATGTAACATTACAAAGACTTCCATATATAGATGTACCATACCAGCTGATGTTCTGAAAGAGCTGCAAAATCTGGATCCCTACAAATCAGCTGGGCTAGACAATCTGGACCCTTTCTTTCTAAAATTAGCAGCCGAAATTGTCGCAACCCCTATTACCAGCCTGTTCAACCTCTTGTTCGTATCATCTGAGATCCCCAGAGATTGGAAAGCTGCCGTGGTCATCCCCCTATTCAAAGGGGGTGACACTCTAGATCCAAACTGTTACAGACCTATATCCATCCTGCCCTGCCTTTCGAAAGTATTTGAAAGCCAAGTTAACAAACAGATCACCTACCATTTCAAATCCCACCGTGCCTTCTCCGCTATGCAATCTGGTTTCCGAGCTGGTCATGGTCAGCTCAGCCACGCTCAAGGTCCTAAACGATATTATAACCGCGATCGATAAAAGACAGTACTGTGCAGCCGTCTTTATCGACCTGGCCAAGGCTTTCGACTCCGTCAAACTCCGCATTCGTATTGGCAGACTAAATAGCCTTTGTTTTAGCTCATTGGTCACCATAGAAACACCCACCCGTAGAATGCGCTCCAGCAGGTATATCTCACTGTTCATCCCCAAAGCCAACACCTCCTTTGGCCGCCATTCCTTCCAGTTATCTGCTGCCAATGACTGGAACAAACTGCAAAAATCTCTGAAGCTGGAGACTGTTATCGCCCTCACTAACTTTAAGCATCAGTTGTCAGAGCAGCTTACCAATCACTGCACCTGTACACAGCCCATCTGTAATTAGCCCACCCAACTACCTCATCTCCACATTGTTATTTATTTAGCTCATTTGCACCCCAGTATCTCTATTTGCACATCATCTTCTGCACATCTATCATTGTAATTATTTTGCACTATGGCCAATTTATTGCCATACCTCCATAACCTACTACATTCGCACACACTGTAGAATAGATTTCCTATTGTGTTATTGACTGTACATTTTGTTTATCCCATATGTAATTTTGTGTTGTCGTTTTTATCGCACTGCTTTGCTTTATCTTGGCCAGGTTGCAGTTGTAAATGAGAACTTGTTCTCAACTGGCTTACCTTGTTAAATAAAGGTGAAATAAAAATATAAATAAAATTACAAAGACTTCCATATATAGATGTACCATTACAAAGACTTCCATATATACTGTAGATCTACCATTACAAAGACTTCCATATATAGATCTACTATTACAAAGACTTCCATGTATAGATCTACCTTTACCCATTACAAAGACTTCCATATATAGATATACCATTGCCCATTGCAAAGACTTCCATATATAGATGTACCATTACAAAGACTTCCAAATATAGATCTACAATTACCCATTACAAAGACTTCCAAATATAGATCTACCATTGCCCATTGCAAAGACTTCCATATATAGATGTACCATTACAAAGACTTCCAAATATAGATCTACCATTACCCATTACAAAGACTTCCATATATAGATGTAACATTACAAAGACTTCCATATATAGATGTACCATACCAGCTGATGTTCTGAAAGAGCTGCAAAATCTGGATCCCTACAAATCAGCTGGGCTAGACAATCTGGACCCTTTCTTTCTAAAATTAGCAGCCGAAATTGTCGCAACCCCTATTACCAGCCTGTTCAACCTCTTGTTCGTATCATCTGAGATCCCCAGAGATTGGAAAGCTGCCGTGGTCATCCCCCTCTTCAAAGGGGGTGACACTCTAGATCCAAACTGTTACAGACCTATATCCATCCTGCCCTGCCTTTCGAAAGTATTTGAAAGCCAAGTTAACAAACAGATCACCTACCATTTCAAATCCCACCGTGCCTTCTCCGCTATGCAATCTGGTTTCCGAGCTGGTCATGGTCAGCTCAGCCACGCTCAAGGTCCTAAACGATATTATAACCGCGATCGATAAAAGACAGTACTGTGCAGCCGTCTTTATCGACCTGGCCAAGGCTTTCGACTCCGTCAAACTCCGCATTCGTATTGGCAGACTAAATAGCCTTTGTTTTAGCTCATTGGTCACCATAGAAACACCCACCCGTAGAATGCGCTCCAGCAGGTATATCTCACTGTTCATCCCCAAAGCCAACACCTCCTTTGGCCGCCATTCCTTCCAGTTATCTGCTGCCAATGACTGGAACAAACTGCAAAAATCTCTGAAGCTGGAGACTGTTATCGCCCTCACTAACTTTAAGCATCAGTTGTCAGAGCAGCTTACCAATCACTGCACCTGTACACAGCCCATCTGTAATTAGCCCACCCAACTACCTCATCTCCACATTGTTATTTATTTAGCTCATTTGCACCCCAGTATCTCTATTTGCACATCATCTTCTGCACATCTATCATTGTAATTATTTTGCACTATGGCCAATTTATTGCCATACCTCCATAACCTACTACATTCGCACACACTGTAGAATAGATTTCCTATTGTGTTATTGACTGTACATTTTGTTTATCCCATATGTAATTTTGTGTTGTCGTTTTTATCGCACTGCTTTGCTTTATCTTGGCCAGGTTGCAGTTGTAAATGAGAACTTGTTCTCAACTGGCTTACCTTGTTAAATAAAGGTGAAATAAAAATATAAATAAAATTACAAAGACTTCCATATATAGATGTACCATTACAAAGACTTCCATATATACTGTAGATCTACCATTACAAAGACTTCCATATATAGATCTACTATTACAAAGACTTCCATGTATAGATCTACCTTTACCCATTACAAAGACTTCCATATATAGATATACCATTGCCCATTGCAAAGACTTCCATATATAGATGTACCATTACAAAGACTTCCAAATATAGATCTACAATTACCCATTACAAAGACTTCCAAATATAGATCTACCATTGCCCATTGCAAAGACTTCCATATATAGATGTACCATTACAAAGACTTCCAAATATAGATCTACCATTACCCATTACAAAGACTTCCATATATAGATGTAACATTACAAAGACTTCCATATATAGATGTACCATACCAGCTGATGTTCTGAAAGAGCTGCAAAATCTGGATCCCTACAAATCAGCTGGGCTAGACAATCTGGACCCTTTCTTTCTAAAATTAGCAGCCGAAATTGTCGCAACCCCTATTACCAGCCTGTTCAACCTCTTGTTCGTATCATCTGAGATCCCCAGAGATTGGAAAGCTGCCGTGGTCATCCCCCTCTTCAAAGGGGGTGACACTCTAGATCCAAACTGTTACAGACCTATATCCATCCTGCCCTGCCTTTCGAAAGTATTTGAAAGCCAAGTTAACAAACAGATCACCTACCATTTCAAATCCCACCGTGCCTTCTCCGCTATGCAATCTGGTTTCCGAGCTGGTCATGGTCAGCTCAGCCACGCTCAAGGTCCTAAACGATATTATAACCGCGATCGATAAAAGACAGTACTGTGCAGCCGTCTTTATCGACCTGGCCAAGGCTTTCGACTCCGTCAAACTCCGCATTCGTATTGGCAGACTAAATAGCCTTTGTTTTAGCTCATTGGTCACCATAGAAACACCCACCCGTAGAATGCGCTCCAGCAGGTATATCTCACTGTTCATCCCCAAAGCCAACACCTCCTTTGGCCGCCATTCCTTCCAGTTATCTGCTGCCAATGACTGGAACAAACTGCAAAAATCTCTGAAGCTGGAGACTGTTATCGCCCTCACTAACTTTAAGCATCAGTTGTCAGAGCAGCTTACCAATCACTGCACCTGTACACAGCCCATCTGTAATTAGCCCACCCAACTACCTCATCTCCACATTGTTATTTATTTAGCTCATTTGCACCCCAGTATCTCTATTTGCACATCATCTTCTGCACATCTATCATTGTAATTATTTTGCACTATGGCCAATTTATTGCCATACCTCCATAACCTACTACATTCGCACACACTGTAGAATAGATTTCCTATTGTGTTATTGACTGTACATTTTGTTTATCCCATATGTAATTTTGTGTTGTCGTTTTTATCGCACTGCTTTGCTTTATCTTGGCCAGGTTGCAGTTGTAAATGAGAACTTGTTCTCAACTGGCTTACCTTGTTAAATAAAGGTGAAAAAAAAAATAAATAAAATTACAAAGACTTCCATATATAGATGTACCATTACAAAGACTTCCATATATACTGTAGATCTACCATTACAAAGACTTCCATATATAGATCTACTATTACAAAGACTTCCATGTATAGATCTACCATTACCCATTACAAAGACTTCCATATATAGATATACCATTGCCCATTGCAAAGACTTCCATATATAGATGTACCATTACAAAGACTTCCAAATATAGATCTACAATTACCCATTACAAAGACTTCCAAATATAGATCTACCATTGCCCATTGCAAAGACTTCCATATATAGATGTACCATTACAAAGACTTCCAAATATAGATCTACCATTACCCATTACAAAGACTTCCATATATAGATGTAACATTACAAAGACTTCCATATATAGATGTACCATACCAGCTGATGTTCTGAAAGAGCTGCAAATTCTGGATCCCTACAAATCAGCTGGGCTAGACAATCTGGACCCTTTCTTTCTAAAATTAGCAGCCGAAATTGTCGCAACCCCTATTACCAGCCTGTTCAACCTCTTGTTCGTATCATCTAAAATCCCCAGAGATTGGAAAGCTGCCGTGGTCATCCCCCTCTTCAAAGGGGGTGACACTCTAGATCCAAACTGTTACAGACCTATATCCATCCTGCCCTGCCTTTCGAAAGTATTTGAAAGCCAAGTTAACAAACAGATCACCTACCATTTCAAATCCCACCGTGCCTTCTCCGCTATGCAATCTGGTTTCCGAGCTGGTCATGGTCAGCTCAGCCACGCTCAAGGTCCTAAACGATATTATAACCGCGATCGACAAAAGACAGTACTGTGCAGCCGTCTTTATCGACCTGGCCAAGGCTTTCGACTCCGTCAAACTCTGCATTCGTATTGGCAGACTAAATAGACTTTGTTTTAGCTCATTGGTCACCATAGCAACACCCACCCGTAGAATGCGCTCCAGCAGGTATATCTCACTGGTCATCCCCAAAGCCAACACCTCCTTTGGCCGCCATTCCTTCCAGTTATCTGCTGCCAATGACTGGAACGAACTGCAAAAATCTCTGAAGCTGGAGACTGTTATCGCCCTCACTAACTTTAAGCATCAGTTGTCAGAGCAGCTTACCAATCACTGCACCTGTACACAGCCCATCTGTAATTAGCCCACCCAACTACCTCATCTCCACATTGTTATTTATTTAGCTCATTTGCACCCAAGTATCTCTATTTGCACATCATCTTCTGCACATCTATCATTGTAATTATTTTGCACTATGGCCAATTTATTGCCATACCTCCATAACCTACTACATTTGCACACACTGTAGAATAGATTTCCTATTGTGTTATTGACTGTACATTTTGTTTATCCCATATGTAATTTTGTGTTGTCGTTTTTATCGCACTGCTTTGCTTTATCTTGGCCAGGTTGCAGTTGTAAATTAGAACTTGTTCTCAACTGGCTTACCTTGTTAAATAAAGGTGAAATAAAAATATAAATAAAATTACAAAGACTTTTATATATATATGTACCATTACAAAGACTTCCATATATACTGTAGATCTACCATTACAAAGACTTCCATATATAGATCTACTATTACAAAGACTTCCATGTATAGATCTACCATTACCCATTACAAAGACTTCCATATATAGATCTACCATTACCCATTACAAAGACTTCCATATATAGATCTACCATTACCCATTACAAAAACTTCCACATATAGATATACCATTACACATTACGAAGACTTCCAAATATAGATCTACCATTACAAAGACTTCCACATATCAATCTGCAATTACCCATTACAAAGACTTCCAAATATAGATCTACCATTAATCATTACAAAGACTTCCATATATAGATGTACCATACCAGCTGATGTTCTGAAAGAGCTGCAAAATCTGGATCCCTACAAATCAGCTGGGCTAGACAATCTGGACCCTTTCTTTCTAAAATTAGCAGCCGAAATTGTCGCAACCCCTATTACCAGCCTGTTCAACCTCTTGTTCGTATCGTCTGAGATCCCCAGAGATTGGAAAGCTGCCGCGGTCATCCCCCTCTTCAAAGGGGGTGACACTCTAGATCCAAACTGTTACAGACCTATATCCATCCTGCCCTGCCTTTCGAAAGAATTTGAAAGCCAAGTTAACAAACAGATCACCTACCATTTCGAATCCCACCGTGCCTTCTCCGCTATGCAATCTGGTTTCCGAGCTGGTCATGGGTGAACCTCAGCCACGCTCAAGGTCCTAAACGATATTATAACCACGATTGATAAAAGACAGTACTGTGCAGACGTCTTTATCGACCTGGCCAAGGCTTTCGACTCCGTCAATCTCCGCATTCTTATTGGCAGAATAATTAGCCTTTGTTTTAGCTCATTGGTCACCATAGCAACACCCACCCGTAGAATGCGCTCCAGCAGGTATATCTCACTGGTCATCCCCAAAGCCAACACCTCCTTTGGCCGCCATTCCTTCCAGTTATCTGCTGCCAATGACTGGAACGAACTGCAAAAATCTCTGAAGCTGGAGACTGTTATCGCCCTCACTAACTTTAAGCATCAGTTGTCAGAGCAGCTTACCAATCACTGCACCTGTACACAGCCCATCTGTAATTAGCCCACCCAACTACCTCATCTCCATATTGTTATTTATTTAGCTCATTTGCACCCCAGAATCTCTATTTGCACATCATCTTCTGCACATCTATCATTGTAATTATTTTGCACTATGGCCAATTTATTGACATACTTCCATAACCTACTACATTTGCACACACTGTAGAATAGATTTCCTATTGTGTTATTGACTGTAGATTTTGTTTATCCCATATGTAATTTTGTGTTGTCGTTTTTATTGCACTGCTTTGCTTTATCTTGGCCAGGTCGCAGT
This sequence comes from Coregonus lavaretus, assembly GCF_964263955.1. NCBI lineage: Eukaryota > Metazoa > Chordata > Actinopteri > Salmoniformes > Salmonidae > Coregonus > Coregonus lavaretus. The sequence goes on along the minus strand of NC_139990.1, from coordinate 8,950,594 downwards.
TGTAAATGAGAACTTGTTCTCAACTGGCTTACCCTGTTAAATAAAGGTTAAATAAAGACTTCCATATATAGATGTACCATTACATAGACTTCCATATATACTGTAGATCTACCTTTACAAAGACTTCCATATATATATCTACTATTACAAAGACTTCCATGTATAGATCTACCATTACCCATTACAAAGACTTCCATATATAGATCTACCATTACCCATTACAAAGACTTCCATATATAGATCTACCATTACAAATACTTCCATATATAGATCTACCATTTCAAAGACTTCCATGTATAGATCTACCATTACCCATTATAAAGACTTCCATGTATAGATCTACCATTACCCATTACAAAGACTTCCATATATAGATCTACCAGCAGTGCACTCATCAGACACAACCAACTGAGGCGAGGGATGTGTTGGTGCTCTACAATAGAGAAAAGTGTGTGTATGCTCGTTTGTGTGTCCCTCTATCCACACTTGCATGTGTGTGTGTGAATATGTTGTCTGGGATACAGCACCAAGATGAAATTAGTAGAAACTTTGGAAGCAGCAGCTCAGACGTTACGGGGCCATTATTTTGATGCAAATTTTACTCAAAAATACACTGTCTGAAAAGAGTTTGGCAGGCAGGCAACTTTGATAAGAAGAGAACAAATTGAGAAAGTGCTGAGAGATGCTTGTTGGGGTTGTAATTGGAATAGCGCACGGTGACAAACTTTCAAAAGTCACTTCATCAAGTTATATATTTAAGCTTTAACCTCTATGGGATCAGTGTCCCTATACCGGGACGGTTACTGCTCAATATGCGATATGTGACTAGAATATAAACAACGCCAACTTTCCGGGACATAGACATGTCTTATATGGGCAGAAAGTTTAAATTATTGTTAATCTAACTGCAGTGTCCAATTTACAGTAGCTATTACAGTGAAAGAATACCATGCTATTGTTTGAAGATAGCGCACAACAACAAAACCCTTTTGTCATGGAAACTGGTTTGATACATTCACCTCTGAATGTAATAAGATTCAGTAATCTTGCTCTGATTGGTCATCCTGAGGGTCCCAGGGATAAAATGTAGCTTAGTTTTGTTTGATAAAATCAATTTTTATAGATCTATTTAAGCTTTAAGGCCTGAGGAGGTGTGGTATATTGGCCATATATCACAAACCCTCAAGGTGCCTTATTGCTATTATAAACTGGTTGCCAACATAATTAGAGCAGTAAAAAAATAATATTTTGACATACCCGTGGTATATGGTCTGATATGCCATGGCTGTCAGCCAAACAGCATTCAGGGCTCAAACCACCCAGTTTATATTTTCTGATTGGTGCCATACTTAGTGTGAAGACAATGATTTTAGGGAACAAAACATTTAAACGGATCTGTGTTTTTGTTTTGTTTGTTATGATTGGTTTAAGATGGACTAAAAGCAATCTGTGCACATATGGATGTTTTTGTAACGTTTCAACTCAAAGTTCCTGAACACTATGAACCGACTGACCCCAACAGCTAGAGAGACACACACCGTGGGACACATGATGTCGCTGATTATTATATTACCACCAGCACAAAATATAGCGATGGGGGAAAAGAGTGAGAGAGAGAGACAGAGAGACACAGAGAGAGAGACAGAGAGAGATACCATTTTTTATTTGTTTATTTTTAGGAGGTAGATCAGCTTTAATATTGCACATAGATTGCAGAACAAGAATAGACTGACAAATTTCAGAAGAAAGTTATTTGTTTCTGGCCAATTTGAGCCTGTAATCGAACCAACAATTGCTGATGCTCCAGATACTCAACTATTCTCAAGAAGGCCAGTTGTATTACTTCTTTAATCAGCACAGCAGTTTGCAGCATAATTGCAAAAGGGTTTTCCAATGATCAATTAGCCTTTTGAAATTATAAACTTGGATTAGCAAACACAACGTGCCATTGGAACACAGGACTGATGGTTGCTGATAATGGGCCTCTGTACGCCTATGTAGATATTCCAGTCGTTTCCAGCTACAATAGCCATTTATAACATTAACAATATCTACACTGTATTTCTGATCAATTTGATGTTATTTTCTTTCGAAAACAAGGACATTTCTAAATGACCCCAGACTTTTGAACGGTAGTGTACACATACATACATACACATATATACATACAGTGGGGAGAACAAGTATTTGATACACTGCCAATTTTGCAGGTTTTCCTACTTACAAAGCATGTAGAGGTATCTAATTTTTATCATAGGTACACTTCAACTGTGAGAAACGGAATCTAAAAGAAAAATCCAGAAGATGACATTTTATGATTTTTAAGTAATTAATTTGCATTTTATTGCATGACATAAGTATTTGATACATCAGAAAAGCAGAACTTAATATTTGGTACAGAAACCTTTGTTTGCAATTACAGAGATCATACGTTTCCTGTAGGTCTTGACCAGGTTTGCACACATTGCAGCAGGGATTTTGGACCACTCCTCCATACAGACCTTCTCCAGATCCTTCAGGTTTCGGGGCTGTCGCTGGGCAATAAGGACTTTCAGCTCCCTCCAAAGATTTTCTATTGGGTTCAGGTCTGGAGACTGGCTAGGCCACTCCAGGACCTTGAGGTGCTTCTTACGGAGCCACTCCTTAGTTGCCCTGGCTGTGTGTTTCGGGTCGTTGTCATGCTGGAAGACCCAGCCACGACCCATCTTCAATGCTCTTATTGAGGGAAGGAGGTTGTTGGCCAAGATCTCGTGATACATGGCCCCATCCATCCTCCCCTCAATACGGTGCAGTCGTCCTGTCCCCTTTGCAGAAAAGCATCCCCAAAGAATGATGTTTCAACCTCCATACTTCACGGTTGGGATGGTGTTCTTGGGGTTGTACTCATCCTTCTTCTTCCTCCAAACACGGCGAGTGGAGTTTAGACCAAAAAGCTCTATTTTTGTCTCATCAGACCACATGACCTTCTCCCATTCCTCCTCTGGATCATCCAGATGGTAATTGGCAAACTTCAGACGGGCCTGGACATGCGCTGGCTTGAGCATGGGGACCTTGCGTGCGCTGCAGGATTTTAATCCTTGACGGCGTAGTGTGTTACTAATGGTTTTCTTTGAGACTGTGGTCCCAGCTCTCTTCAGGTAATTGACCAGGTCCTGCCGTGTAGTTCTGGGCTGATCCCTCACCTTCCTCATCATCATTGATGCCCCACGAGGTGAGATCATGCATGGAGCCCCAGACCGAGGGTGATTGACCGTCATCTTGAACTTCTTCCATTTTCTAATAATTGCGCCAACAGTTGTTGCCTTCTCACCAAGCTGCTTGCCTATTGTCCTGTAGCCCATCCCAGCCTTGTGCAGGTCTACAATTTTATCCCTGATGTCCTTACACAGCTCTCTGGTCTTGGCCATTGTGGAGAGGTTGGAGTCTGTTTGAGTGTGTGGACAGGTGTCTTTTATACAGGTAATGAGTTCAAACAGGTGCAGTTAATACAGGTAATGAGTGGAGAACAGGAGGGCTTCTTAAAGAAAAACTGACAGGTCTGTGAGAGCCAGAATTCTTACTGGTTGGTAGGTGATCAAATACTTATGTCATGCAATAAAATGCAAATTAATTACTTAAAAATCATACAATGTGATTTTCTGGATTTTTGTTTTAGATTACGTCTCTCACAGTTGAAGTGTACCTATGATAAAAATGACAGACGTCTACATGTTTGTAAGTAAGAAAACCTGCAAAATCGGCAGTGTATCAAATACTTGTTCTCCCCACTGTATACACATACATACAGTTGAAGTCGGAAGTTTACATACACCTTAGCCAAATACATTTAAACTCAGTTTTTCACAAATCCTGACATTTAATCCTTGTAAAAATTCCCTGTTTTAGGTCAGTTAGGATCGCCACTATATTTTTTATTATTTGAAATGTCAGAATAATAGTAGCGAGAATGATTTATTTCAGCTTTTATTTCATTCATCATATTCCCAGTGGGCCAGAAGTTTACATACACTAGTATTTGGTAGCATTGCCTTTAAATTGTTTAACTTGGGTCAAACGTTTCGGGTAGCCTTCCACAAGCTTCCCACAATACGTTGTGTGAATTTTGGCCCATTCCTCCTGACAGAGCTGGTGTAACTGAGTCAGGTTTGTAGGCATCCTTGCTTGCACACGCTTTTTCAGTTCTTCCAACATATGTTCTATAGGATTGAGGTCAGGGCTTTGTGACGGCCACGCCAATACCTTGACTTTGTTGTACTTAAGCCATTTTGCCACAACTTTGGAAGTATGCTTGGGGTCATTGTCCATTTGGAAGACCCATTTGTGACCAAGCTTTAACTTCCTGACTGATGTCTTGAGATGTTGCTTCAATATATCCACATAATTTTCCTTCCTCATGATGCCGTCTATTTTGTGTAGTGCACCAGTCCCTCCTGCAGCAAAGCACCCCTACAGCATGATGATGCCACCCCCGTGCTTCACGGTTGGGATGGTGTTCTTCGGCTTGCAAGCTTTCCCCTTTTTCCTCCAAACATAACGATGGTCATTTTGGCCAAACAGTTCTATTTTTGTTTCATCAGACCAGAGGACATTTCTCAAAAAAGTACGATCTTTGTCCCCATGTGCAGTTGCAAACCGTAGTCTGGCTATTTTATGGCGGTATTGGAGCAGTGGCTTCTTCCTTGTTGAGCGGCCTTTCAGGTTATGTCAATATAGGACTCGTTTTACTGTGGATATAGATACGTTGTACCTGTTTCCTCCAGCATCTTCACAAGGTCCTTTACTGTTGTTCTGGGATTGATTTGCACTTTTCACACAAAAGTACGTTCATCTCTAGGAGACAGAACGCGTCTCCTTCCTGAGCGGTATGATGGCTGCGTGTCCCATGGTGTTTATACTTGCGTACTATTGTTTGTACAGATGAACGTGTAACCTTCAGGTGTTTGGAAATTGCTTCCAAGGATGAACCAGACTTGTGGAAGTCTAAATATGTTTTCTGAGGTCTTGGCTGATTTCTTTTGATTTTCCCATGATGTCAAGCAAAGAGGCACTGAGTTTGAAGGTAGGCCTTGAAATACACCCACAGGTACACCTCCAATTGACTCAAATTATGTCAATTAGTGTCAAGGGGTGCTGAAGGTGGGTGTGGTGCATGAATCAAGCGCAGGACGCAGAAGCTCAGTCCAAAAGACTTTAGTGCAATAATCACGTAGAAAATAAGCACAATAAGCCCGAAGGCGAAATCACGGCGCACACAGGCGTCAAACAAACGGCGCACTAACATGTGCGAAAACCCTCTCCAAAACACTGGAGGGAAGTACGTAGCTCCAACACGAAAACAGAAGAGCAATCACACACAAAGACAAACACAACCAACGAGAACTAAATAGGACACTAACGAGGACTAACAAGACACAGGTGTACAACATAAAGACAAAACCAAACGAACATGAAACATAGATCGGTGGCAGCTAGTACTCCGGGGACGACGACCGCCGAAGCCTGCCCGAACCAGGAGGAGGAGCAGCCTCGGCCGAAACCGTGACAATTAGCCTATCAGAAGCTTCTAAAGCCATGACATAATTTTCTGGAATTTTCCAAACTGTTTAAAGGCACAGTCAACTTAGTGTATGTAAACTTCTGACCCACTGGAATTGTGATACAGTGAATTAGAAGTGACATAATCTGTCTCTAAACAATTGTTGGAAAAATTACTTGTGTCATGCACAAAGTAGATGTCCTAACCGACTTACCAAAACTATAGTTTGTTTACAAGACATTTGTGGAGTGGTTGAAAAACAAGTTTTAATGACTCCAACCTAAGTGTATGTAAATGTCCGACTTCAACTGTACATAGAAATACATATCAAAAACTCAGCAAGAAAAGAAACATCCCTTTTTCAGGACCCTGTCTTTCAAAGATAATTCGTAAAAATCCAAATAACTTCACAGATCTTCATTGTAAAGGGTTTAAACACTGTTTCCCATGCTTGTTCAATGAACCATAAACAATTAATGAACATGCACCTGTGGAACGGTCGTTAAGACACTATCAGCTTAAAGATGGTAGGCAATTAAGGTCACAGTTATGAAAACTTAGGAGACTAAAGAGGCCTTTCTACTGCCTCTAAAAAACACCAAAAGAAAGATGCCCAGGGTCCCTGCTCAGCTGCGTGAACGTGCCTTAGGCATGCTGCAAGGAGGCATGAGGACTGCAGATGTGGCCAGGGCAATAAATTGCAATGTCCGTACTGTGAGACGCCTAAGACAGTGCTACAGGGAGACAGGACGGACAGCTGACCGTCCTCGCGGTGGCAGACCACGTGTAACAACACCTGCACAGGATCGGTACATCCAAACATCACACATTTACATTACATTTACATTTTAGTCATTTAGCAGACGCTCTTGACCAGAGCGACTTACAGGAGCAATTAGGGTTAAGTGCCTTGCTCAAGGGCACATTAACGTCATTTAGCAGACGCTCTTAGCCAGAGCGACTCACAAATTGGTGCGTTCACCCTATAGCCAGTGGGATAACCACTTTACAATTTGGGGGGGGGGGGGGGGGGGGTTAGAAGGAATACTTTATCCTATCCCAGGTATTCCTTAAAGAGGTGGGGTTTCAAATGTCTCCGGAAGGTGGTGAGTGACTCCGCTGTCCTGGCGTCGTGAGGGAGCTTGTTCCACCATTGGGGTGCCAGAGCAGCGAACAGTTTTGACTGGGCTGAGCGGGAGCTGTGCTTCCGCAGAGGAAGGGGAGCCAGCAGGCCAGAGGTGGATGAACGCAATGTCCTCGTTTGGGTGTAGGGACTGATCAGAGCCTGAAGGTACAGAGGTGCCGTTCCCCTCACTGCTCCATAGGCAAGCACCATGGTCTTGTAGCGGATGCGAGCTTCAACTGGAAGCCAGTGGAGTGTGCGGAGGAGGGGGGTGACGTGAGAGAACTTGGGAAGGTTGAACACCAGACGGGCTGCGGCATTCTGGATGAGTTGTAGGGGTTTAATGGCACAGGCAGGGAGCCCAGCCAACAGCGAGTTGCAGTAGTCCAGACGGGAGATGACAAGTGCCTGGACCAGGACCTGCGCCGCTTCCTGTGTAAGGCAGGGGGACAGGTACAGGATGGCAACAACAACTGCCTGAGTTACACCAGGAATGCACAATCCCTCCATCAGTGCTCAGACTGTCAGCAATAGGCTGAGAGAGGTGGACTGAGGGCTTGTAGGCCTGTTGTAAGGCAGGTCCTCACTAGACATCACCGGCAACAACATCGCCTATGGGCACAAACCCACCGTCGCTGGACCAGACAGGACTGACAAAAAGTGCTCTTCACTGACGAGTCGTGGTTTTGTCTCACCAGGGATGATGGTCAGATTTGCGTTTATCGTCGAAGGAATGAGCGTTACACCGAGGCCTGTACTCTGGAGCGGGATCGATTTCGAGGTGGAGGGTCCATCATGGTCTGGGGTGGTGTGTCACAACATCATCGGACTGAGCTTGTTGTCATTGCAGGCAATGTGGTACCCTTCCTGTAGGCTCATCCTGACATGACCCTCCAGCATGACAAAGCCACCAGCCATACTGCTCGTTCTGTGCGTGATTTCCTGCAAGACAGGAATGTCAGTGTTCTGCCATGGCCAGCGAAGAGCCTGGATCTCAATCCCATTGAGCACGTCTGGGACCTGTTGGATCGGAGGGTGAGGGCTAGGGCCATTCCCCCCAGAAATGTCCGGGAACTTGCAGGTGCCTTGGTGGAAGAGTGGGGTAACATCTCACAGCAAGAACTGGCAAATCTGGTGCAGTCCATGAGGAGGAGATGCACTGCAGTACGTAATGCAGCTGGTGGCCACACCAGGTACTGACTGTTACTTTTGATTTTGACCCCCCCTTTGTTCAGGGACACGTTATTCAATTTCTGTTAGTCACATGTCTGTGGAACTTGTTCAGTTTATGTCTCAGTTGTTTAATCTTGTTATGTTCATACAAATATTTACACATGTTAAGTTTGCTGAAAATAAACGCAGTTGACAGTGAGAGGATGTTTCTTTTTTTGCTGAGTTTACATACATATACTCTACCGGTCAAAAGTTTTAGAACACCTACTCATTCAAGGGTTTTTCTTTACTTTTACTATTTTCTACATTGTAGAATAATAGTGAAGAAAATTAAACTATTAAATAACACATATGGAATCATGTAGAAAACACAAAAGTGTTAAACAAATCAACATTTATTTTATATTTGAGATTCTTCAAAGTAGCCACCCTTTGTCTTGATGACAGCTTTGCACACTCTTGGCATTCTCTCAACCAGCTTCACATGGAATGCTTTACCAACAGTCTTGAATGAGTTCCCACATATGCTGAGCACTTGTTGGCTGCTTTTCCTTCACTCTGCGGTCCGACTCATCCCAAACCATCTACATTTGGTTGAGGTTGGGGGATTGTGGAGGCCAGGTCATCTGATGAAGCACTCCATCACTTTCCTTCTTGCTAAAATAGCCCTTACACAGCCTGGAGGTGTGTTGGGTCATTGTCCTGTTGAAAAAGAAATGATAGTCCCACTAAGCCATTAACCAGGTGGCGAATCGCATCTCTGCATGTCTGGCAGACCTATCAGTGTGGATGACGGATCACCACCTCAAGTTGAACCTCCCCAAGACGGAGCTGCTCTTCCTCCCGGGGAAGGACTGCCCGTTCCATGATCTCTCCATCATGGTTGACAACTCCGTTGTGTCCTCCTCCCAGAGTGCAAAGAGCCTTGGCGTGACCCTGGACAACACCCTGTCATTCTCCGCTGACATCAAGGCGGTGACCCGATCCTGTAGGTTCATGCTCTACAACATTTGCAGAGTACGACCCGGCCTTACACAGGAAGCAGCACAGGACCTAATCCAGGCACTTGTCATCGCCCGTCTGGATTACTGCAACTCGCTGTTGGCTGGGCTCCCTGCCTGTGCCATTAAACCCCTACAACTCATCCAGAACGCTGCAGCCCGTCTGGTGTTCAACCTTCCCAAGTTCTCTCACGTCACCCCGCTCCTTCCCACACTCCACTGGCTTCCAGTTGAAGCTTGCATCTGCTACAAGACCATGGTGCTTTCCTACGGAGCTGTGAGGGGAACAGGATCTCCGTACCTTCAGGCTTTGATCAGTCCCTACACCCAAACGAGGGCATTGCGTTCATCCACCTCTGGCCTGCTGGCCCCCCTACCTCTGCGGAAGCACAGTTCCCGCTCAGCCCAGTCAAAACTGTTCGCTGCTCTGGCACCCCAATGGTGGAACAAGCTACCTCACGACGCCAGGACAGCGGAGTGTACTCACCATCTTCTGGAGACACTTGAAACCCCACCTCTTTAAGGAATACCTGGGATAGGATAAAGTAAAAAATGTACTAATAATAAAAATACATAAAATTGTAAAGTGGTTGTCCCACTGGCTATCATAAGGTGAATGCACCAATTTGTAAGTCGCTCTGGATAAGAGCGGATGGCATATCGCTGCAGAATGCTGTGGTAGCCATGCTGGTTAAGTGTGCTTTGAATTCTAAATAAATCACTGCCAGTGTCACCAGCAAAGCAACCCCTCACCATAACACCTCCTTCTCCATGCTTTACAGTGGGAAATATACATGCGTTCACCCACACAGGGTCTCAGAAAGACACAGCGGTTCTAACCAAAACATTTTAATTTGGACTTTCTTTGCAGCAATTGGACCATGAAGGCCTGATTCACACAGTTTCCTCTGAACAGTTGATGTTGAGATGTGTCTGTTACTTGAACTCTGTGAAGCATTTATTTGGGCTGCAATTTCTGAGGCTGGTAACTCTAACAAACTTTTCCCCTGCAGCAGAGGTAACTCTGGGTCTTCCTTTCCTGTGGTGATCCTCATAAGAGCCAGTTTCATCATAGCACTTGATGGTTTTTGCGACTGCACTTGAATAAACTTTTAAAGTTCTTGAAATGTTCCGTATTGACTGACCTTCATGTCTTAAAATAATGATGGACTGTCGTTTCTCTTTGCTTGTTTGAGCTGTTCTTGCCATAATATGGACTTGGTCTTTTACCCCCCCCCCACCTTGTCACAACACAACTGATTGGCTCAAATGCAATGAGAAGGAAATGAATTCCACAAATTAACTTTTAAGAAGTACGTTCCAGGTGACTACCTCATGAATCTGGTTGAAAGAATGCCAAGAGTGTGCAAAGCTGTCATCAAGGCAAAGGGTGGCTATTTGAAGAATATCAAATATAAAATATATTTAGATTTGTTTAACACGTTTTTGGTTACTACATGATTCCCTTTGTGTTATTTCATAATTTTGATGTCTTCACTATTATTCTACAATGTAGAAAATTTTAAAAATAAAGCGAAACGCTTGAATGAGTAGGTGTTCTAGAACTTTTGACCGGTAGTGTATATTTACATCCTTTTAAAAAAAACATTTTCCTTCACTACTATTTTCCTAACCCCACCACCCCTCCCCTAATTGGAGTAAACTAGTGAACAACAATGCTTAGGCCTCTACTTCCATCTTATACAGTGAGGGAAAAAAGTACTTGATCCCCTGCTGATTTTGTACGTTTGCCCACTGACAAAGACATGATCAGTCTATAATTTTAATGGTAGGTTTATTTGAACAGTGAGAGACAGAATAACAACAAAAAAACATTTGGCAACTCGAACTTTCAGCTCCCTCCACAGATTTTCTATGGGATGAACGTCTGGAGACTGGTTAGGCCACTCCAGGACCTTAATGTGCTTCTTCTTGAGCCACTCCTTTGTTGCCTTGGCCGTGTGTTTTGGGTCATTGTCATGCTGGAATACCCATCTACGACCCATTTTCAATGCCCTGGCTGAGGGAAGGAGGTTCTCACCCAAGATTTGACGGTACATGGCCCCGTCTATCGTCCCTTTGATGCGGTGAAGTTGTCCTGTCCCCTTAGCAGAAACCCCCCCCCCAAAGCACAATGTTTCCACCTCCATGTTTGACGGTGGGGATGGTGTTCTTGGGGTCATAGGCAGCATTCCTCCTCCTCCAAACACGGCGAGTTGAGTTGATGCCAACGAGCTCGATTTTGGTCTCATCTGACCACAACACTTTCACCCAGTTCTCCTCTGAATCATTCAGATGTTCATTGGCAAACTTCAGACGGCCCTGGATATGTGCTTTCTTGAGCATGGGGACCTTGCGGGCGCTGCAGGATTTCAGTCCTGCTTCTGTGGACAGGTGTCTTTTATACAGGTAACAAGCTTAGATTAGGAGCACTCCCTTTAAGAGTGTGCTCCTAATCTCAGCTCATTACCTGTATAAAAGGCTCCTGGGAGCCAGAAATCTTTATGATTGAGAGGGGGTCAAATACTTGCAAATCAATTTATAAAATTTTTGACATGGGTTTTTCTGGATTTTTTTGTTGTTATTCTGTCTCTCACTGTTCAAATAAACATACCATTAAAATTATAGACTGATAATTTCTTTGTCAGTGGGCAAATGTACAAAATCAGCTGGGGATCAAATACTTTTTTCCCTCACTTTATATGGGAGGGCTATCAATCCTTTGGTCCTTAAATTAAACTGGTATTGTCACGGTTCAGACAGACGACCAGAGGACCACAATTGCGTCACACCAGAAAGTTTATTAAAACTTAAGGGAAAAGGGAAGTAGGGAGTGAATGAAGGCTCCAGGGGTAACAGGGATCCCGTCCAATGTGCTGGGTCTGTGCCCCCCCCAGTGGCAGCGATGCGTCCTATGAAGCCGGTGGTGGGTGGTCCAGAAGTCCTGGGGGGGGGAGACACAGACACAACAGGGCGGAATGAAACAAGGCAGCAGTACAGTTCAAGGGAAATCCAAAATACGTAGTAGCAAGGCAGAAGGCTGGTCAGAGTTACCGGGATTGAAGAGTAGTCAGGAGTCGTTATGGCAGAAGCAGGTCTGGATCTCCTGGGGCAGAAGAGTATCCAAAAATCAGGCAGGTCCGGGGTCACAAAACCAGGGTGAGCCAGAAGCGCGAGCAAACAGGTTCCGGGTGTGAGCTTTGCAGACGATCTGACACCGGAGAGCTGAAAGACAGGGCCTTAAATACTGGGAGAGGTAGTGGGTAATGCAGCGCAGCTGGCAGAGTAATTAGAGCAGAGCAGAGCAGGGACAGGTGGAGCTAGTTAGGCTGAGTAGAGAGAGTGGTGAGCAGAGTGGAAGAAAATAAAGGTGGTAACCCGGTGGAGTGAGAGGCTCATGACAGAACCCCCCCCCCAAGGGACGGCCCCAGAAGTCCCAAGAGCAACACCACGCCGGGCGGGAGGAGGGGAGCCGGAGGAGGGCTAGAACTCCTCCGAACGGTCCGAGTGAACGTCCTCATCCTCGGAGGAAGCCGGAGGGCCGTGGTCGGGAGATGGGACAGGTCCCGAGACAGGATCAGGCACAGGACAGGAAGCCGAGCGGGCAGGACGGTTAGGGACCCCTCTGGGGCGGCCCCTACGGATTGCAGGTTGATCAGGATGCCGTTGGTGGAAAGCGGTGATGAGAGTCCTATCCACAATCCGACTAGCTGGCACCCAGGTCCTTTCCTCAGGTCCATAGCCCTCCCAGTCAATGAGGTACTGGAGACCCCTACCCCTCCGTCTGGACCGAAGCAGGCGGCGGACGGTGTAAACCAGACCACCATTGACGAGCCGTGGAGGAGGAGGACAAGGCGCAGCAGGGACCAGCGGACTCTCATGGATGGGCTTAATCTTAGACACATGGAAAGTGGGGTGCACCCTCAGGGAATTAGGCAGTTGGAGCCGGACAGCAGTTGGGCTAATCACTCTTATGATAGGGAATGGGCCAATGAACCGAGGTGCCAGCTTCTGCGACTCCACCCTGAGTGGCAGGTTCTTCGATGACAACCACACCCTTTGACCAACATGGTAGGTGGGAGCAGGAATTCTCCGACGGTTGGCCCCGGTAGTGTAGCTGGCAACGGATCTGAGGAGTGTGGCTCGGGCTTGTGACCAGGTGCGGCGACATCGACGGGCAAAAGCAAGTGCAGATGGGCAAGTAACCTCCTCTTCCTGGCTGGCAAATAGAGGAGGCTGGTATCCATAAACACATTGGAAAGGGGACATACCGATGGCAGAGCAGGTCAGAGAATTGTGTGCGTACTCCACCCATGTCAATTGCTGCGACCAGGAGTGGGGGTTGCGTGAAGTCATGCATCGCAGTGCCTTCTCGAGCTCCTGATTAGCCCGCTCTGACTGCCCATTGGATTGGGGATGGAATCCGGAAGTCAGACTGACTGTGGCTCCCAGCAGGTGACAGAACTCCTTCCAAAAAGCGGAGGAGAATTGTGGACCACGGTCAGAAACTACATCCTTTGGCAGTCCGTGGATCCGGAAGACGTGTTCCAGGACCACCTGGGCGGTCTCCTTGGCGGTTGGGAGCTTGGGGAGGGGAATGAAGTGTGCCATCTTGCTGAAACGGTCAACTATGGTGAGAATGACGGTCATGCCACTTGAAGGGGGCAGCCCCGTGACAAAGTCAAGGGCGATGTGAGACCAGGGACGTCTGGGCACAGGCAGGGGCTGCAGCAATCCGGCTGGGGGCTGGCAGGACGACTTGTGTTGGTTGCAGATGGGGCAGGCTTGGACGAATTCCCGTACATCCTTTCTCAGAGAGGGCCACCAGAACCTCTGGGCGAGCAGGTTGTAAGTGCGGGTGGAGCCAGGGTGACAAGCTAGGCGGGAGTCATGTCCCCACTGAACGACCTGGGACCTCAGGTCTTCGGGGACAAAAAGGCGGTCAGCTGGGCAAGTGCTGGGACCTGGCTGGTTACGGAGAGCCTCCAGCACCTGTTCCTCAACAGCCCAGGTCAGAGCTGCAACGATGCAGGGACTTGGCAGAATCGACACAGGGTCCTTGGAGGGGGTGTCATCCTTCTGGAATTGACGGGAGAGGGCGTCTGGCTTGGTGTTGCGTGATCCAGGCCGGTATGACAGAGTGAAATTAAACCTGGTGAAGAACAGGGCCCAGCGGGACTGCCTGGAGTTCAACCGTTTGGCCGTGCGGATGTACTCCAAGTTCTTATGATCGGTCCAAACGAGAAATGGAATGGTGGACCCCTCCAGCCAGTGACGCCACTCCTCCAAGGCAAGCTTCACAGCCAGCAGCTCACGGTTCCCTATGTCGTAATTGCACTCAGAGGGGGACAACCGACGTGAGAAAAAGGCACAGGGATGGAGCTTCCTATCCTCCGCAGCCCACTGAGAAATCACAGCACCAACTCCCACATCCGAGGCGTCCACCTCCACAATGAATTGCCGGTCCACATCAGGCATCTGGAGGATGGGAGCGGAGGTGAACCTCACCTTGAGGGTACTGAAGGCTTTGTCGGCTGCTGGGGTCCAGGTGAAGGGTTGCTTGGTGCTGGTTAGAGCAGTGAGAGGGGCAGCAACGGTACTGTAGTTCCGGATAAACTTTCTGTAGAAGTTAGCAAACCCCAGAAACTGTTGCAGCTTCTTTCTGTTCTCCGGAACTGGCCATGAAGTGACTGCTGATACTTTGGCAGGATCCATTTGGATACTTCCCTCTGCCACTATGTACCCCAGGAAGGCCACTGTCTTGACGTGAAACTCACATTTCTCTGCCTTGGCGTAGAGGGAATTCTCCAGAAGACGATGAAGGACTTGCTGGACATGGCGGGTGTGTTCAGACAGGTTTCTGGAGTAGATTAAGATGTCATCCAGGTAAACGAAGACAAACTTGTTTAACATGTCCCGCAGTACATCATTCACTAGAGCCTGGAACACAGCAGGAGCATTGGTGAGGCCAAAAGGCATAACCAGATACTCGTAGTGGCCTGTTGGTGTATTGAATGCGGTTTTCCATTCATCTCCCTCCCGGATCCGCACTAGGTGGTAAGCGTTTCTGAGATCCAACTTGGTAAAAACAGTGGCTCCCTGGAGCAACTCAAAAGCAGAGGTGAGCAGAGGCAGAGGGTAACGGTTCTTCACTGTGATGTCGTTGAGTCCCCTGTAGTCGATGCAGGGGCGAAGAGATCCGTCCTTCTTCCCCACAAAGAAGAAGCCAGCACCAGCAGGAGATGAAGATGAACGGATTAATCCTGCGGACAGAGAGCCATTGATGTAGTCCTCCATGGACTTTCTTTCAGGAGCAGACAACGAATAAAGACGACCCTTTGGAGGGGCTGTTCCAGGGAGGAGGTCGATGGCACAGTCGTACGGTCGGTGAGGGGGCAGAGATGTGGCTCTTGCTTTGTTAAACACCTCTCTGAGACCATGGTAGCATTCTGGGACATTGGAGAGGTCAGGAGCGGAGTTAGTAGGTACTGGCCGAGGGGGTAGTGCGGCAGCAAGCAGGCAGGTTCGGTGGCAGTCCTCTCCCCACTCCCTGATCACCCCGGTCACCCAGTCGAGCTGAGGGTTGTGCCGGCGGAGCCATGGGTAACCCAGGATGAGGGGTTGGCCTGGAGAGGGGAGCAGGTGAAACTGGATAGTTTCTTGATGGTTTCCGGACAGACCCATCGAGACCGGGGCCGTGACATGAGTGACCGATCCGAGTAAGTGTCCGTCCAGTGCCCGGGCAGGAATAGGAGGTGTCAAACGGAGGTTCTCCAGTCCCAGTTGGCGTGCCAGCTTGATGTCCATTATGTTGGCTTCGGCGCCAGAATCCACCAGAGCAGCCAGGGTGTGAGTTGAGTCAGAGAGGCGGAGGTGAACTTGCAGCAGGGGTTTGCGGTCGGAGGACTGGATGGTCATTGAACTCAACCGGACTCCCCCTATGCCCGGTGAGCTTCGGCCCTTTAAAGGGCAGGTTACCACACGATGTCCATCACCTCCACAATAGAGGCAGAGGTTTGAGGTGAAGCGGCGCTGGCGCTCTGCAGGAGTGAGAGAGGCTCGCCCAATCTCCATAGGCTCAGACTGATCAAGCTGACCTGGGTGAGTGGCAGTAGATGACAGGAGCCCAGTCGGATCTCTCCGAATGCCGGTAGTAGGTGGACCTTGGCGCCCCCTCTCACGACGACGGGTCTGTATCCTTCTGTCGATCCTGACAGTCAGTGCGATGGCTTCATCAAGAGTGGAAGGCAGTTCATGGGAGACCAACTCGTCCTTGATATAGTCAGCCAAACTATGGAAGAACGCGTCCACCAACGATGGTGTGTTCCAAGAACTTCGTCTAGCCAGGGTTCGGAAGTCGATGGAATGGTCTGCGACAGTACGTCGGCCTTGTCGAATACTGAACAGTTCACGAGACGCCTCTGCGGTTGGTGAATCCAGGTCAAACACCTTCAGCATCTCCTCAGCAAACAGGTCGAAGGTTGCACATGCGGGGGTTTGACGTTCGAACTCTGCTGTTCCCCAGAGTCGAGCTCGGCCCGTCAGGTGAGTGATGGCATACCCAACTTTAGCCCCCTCCGTGGCGAAGGTCCTTGGCTGCAAGGAGAACTGAAGTCGGCAGCTAGTCAGGAATGGCCGGACCTGGGTTGAGTCGCCGTTGAACCGCTCGGGGTTTCCAATCTTGGGTTCCGGAGCAGCGGCTGCAATGACCGGGGCAGGTAACTCGGGGGCAGGGCTGGTGGGCAGACTGGCTGGGGTAAGGTTGGGAGGAGTTGAATGATCATGGCGAGTTGTGTTGCTGCTGCTGGAACTGCTGCTCATGCTCATCGGTTTCCATGTCGGGGAAAGTGTGCGCTGAGTCCATAATGGTCAGATCGTACTGTCACGGTTCAGACAGACGACCAGAGGACCACAATTGCGTCACACCAGAAAGTTTATTAAAACTTAGGGAAAAGGGAAGTAGGGAGTGAATGAAGGCTCCAGGGGTAACAGGGATCCCGTCCAATGTGCTGGTCTGTGCCCCCCCCCAGTGGCAGCGATGCGTCCTATGAAGCCGGTGGTGGGTGGTCCAGAAGTCCTGGGGGGGGGAGACACAGACACAACAGGGCGGAATGAAACAAGGCAGCAGTACAGTTCAAGGGAAATCCAAAATACGTAGTAGCAAGGCAGAAGGCTGGTCAGAGTTACCGGATTGAAGAGTAGTCAGGAGTCGTTATGGCAGAAGCAGGTCTGTGATCTCCTGGGGCAGAAGAGTATCCAAAAATCAGGCAGGTCCGGGGTCACAAAACCAGGGTGAGCCAGAAGCGCGAGCAAACAGGTTCCGGGTGTGAGCTTTGCAGACGATCTGACACCGGAGAGCTGAAAGACAGGGCCTTAAATACTGGGAGAGGTAGTGGTAATGCAGCGCAGCTGGCAGAGTAATTAGAGCAGAGCAGAGCAGGGACAGGTGGAGCTAGTTAGGCTGAGTAGAGAGAGTGGTGAGCAGAGTGGAAGAAAATAAAGGTGGTAACCCGGTGGAGTGAGAGGCTCATGACAGGTATACTTTTTAATTTATCACAGTTTTCTATAACCAATTATGGTCTTTAATGCAGGGCCGACAGACAAGTTCGTTACTTTTTCCCCCTTACACTTTCCTCTTCCATTTTAGCAGTAATACTGCAATTATTTGGTTGTAATTTTGGGTAGAGCAGACATTTCCATATGTTTTTGTTAGCTGCATGTGCGACATAACTCCACCAGTTCTATCTATGATATAATTTACGAAGATTATACCTTTTTTAAACATGTTTTCAAAAAATAACATTTTTTTTTATCAATTAGTATATTTGAGTTTAACACAATATTTGTTGCATTATTTGTTCTGTCGTTTCTGGAGGATTAAATTGATATTGCAACCAACTTTCTATGGCTTGTTTTAGAAATAGTGATATTTGGGAGATGATTTCCTTTTCAAATAACTGAAAGTGAAGTGTTCTAATCTGAATAAAGGGGAAAAAAGCCATTTTTGAACATGGGGTGAGATAATCTTACTAATTTGCTAGAGAACTAGTTCGGAATTAAGTATACAATTTGTATGACTGAAGGTTTTAGTGATAGGTCTAATGCTTTAATATTGAATAATTTCTGACAACCGAATTCATATTCATTATATAAATAGGCCCGTTTAATTTAGTCTGGCTTGCAGTTCCAATAAAATGGAATATATTTTTCTCATATAATTTTAAAAACTGTTCGCTAGGCGTAGGCAAAACCATAAGCAAATAGGTAAACTGTCAGAGATATATTTTAGTCTAGAGAAAGAGAGGGAGAAATAGACAGACTCAGAGCAGAGAAAAATAAAAATTACTTATTCAAACAGTGAATTTACTGAAGTCACACTCCTGTTCACTCACACAAATAATAACCAACAAATGAGCAAGGTACT
>NC_139990.1:8887408-8932137 GCF_964263955.1 Coregonus lavaretus | reverse complement strand
AGCAGCTAATAATTGCATTATTGGATTTCATTCTGTTTATTCATGTTGTTCTATTAAGCAACCTGCGGCACATAACATCACTATTAGGCCCCAACCAATAACAACAAAGGCTTGAAATTGCCACACTAACGGTTCAAACACTGCAAACAAATACACATATACAGTGGCTTGAGAAGTATTCAACCCCCTTGGCATTTTTCCTATTTTGTTGCCCTTACAACCTGGAATTAAAATGGATTTTGGGGGGGTTTGTATCATTTGATTTACACAACATGCCTATCACTTTGAAGATGCAAAATACAAGAAATACTTGTTTTACTTTTTTTTTAAACAGAACACTTGAGCGTGCATAACTATTCACCCCCCCCAAAGTCAATACTTCGTAGAGCCACCTTTTGCCGCAATTAGTGCTGCAAGTCTCTTGTGGTATGTCTCTATAAGCTTGGCACATCTAGCCACTGGAATTTTTGCCCATTCTTCAAGGCAAAACTGCAGCAGCTCCTTCAGGTTGGATGGGTTCCACTGGTGTAAAGCAATCATACCACAGATTCTCAATTGGATTGAGGTCTGGGCTTTGACTAGGCCATTCCAAGACATTTAAATGTTTCCCCTTAAACCACTCGAGTGTTGCTTTAACAGTTTGCTTAGGGTCATTGTCCTGCTGGAAGTGACCCTCTGTCCCAGTCTCAAATCTCTGGAAGACTGAAACAGGTTTCCCTCAAGAATTTCCCTTTATTTAGCGCCATCCATCATTCTTTCAATTCTGACCAGTTTCCCAGTCCCTGCCGATGAAAAACATCCCCACAGCATGATGCTGCCAACACCATGCTTCACTGTGGGGATGGTGTTCTCGGGGTGATGAGAGGTGTTGGGTTTGCACCAGACATAGAGTTTTCCTTAATGTAGTCTCATCTGACCAGAGTACCTTCTTCCATATGTTTGTCGAGTCTCCCACATGGTTTTTGGCGAACACCAAATGTGTTTGCTTATTTTTATCTTTAAGCAATGGCTTTTTTCTCGGCACTCTTCCGTAAAGCCCAGCTCTGTGGAGTGTACGGCTTAAAGTGGTCCTATGGACAGATACTCCAATCTCCGATGTGGAGCTTTGCAGCTCCTTCAGGGAAATCCCCCCCCCCCCCCCCACCCTACCTTGTCACAACACAACTGATTGGCTCAAACACGTTAAGAAGGAAAGAAATTCCACAATGTAACTTTTAAGAAGGTACACCTGTTTATTGAAATGCATTCCAGGTAACTACCTCATGAATCTGGTTGAGAGAATGCCAAGAGTGTGCAAAGCTGTCATCAAGGCAAAGGGTGGCTATTTGAAGAATCTCAAATATAAAATATATTTTGATTTGTTTAACACCTTTTTTGTTACTACATGATTCCATATGTGTTATTTCATAGTTTTGATTTCTTCAGTATTATTCTACAATGTAAAAAATATTCAAAATAAGGGAAAACCCTTGAATGAGTAGGTGTGTCCAAACTTTTGACTGGTAGTGTATATCTTTTAAAAATACATTTCCTTTATTATTTTCCCCGTACCCTACCACCCCTCCCCTAATTGGAGTAAACTAATGGACAACAACACTTAGGCTTCTATTTCCAGCTTATACATACTATTTACATTTTAGGGACAAAGTATATTTTACATTAGTTATATTTCGTTTGTTTTTAATCCCATCATTCAGCTACCCACAACCCCTTCCATCTATCTCCGAAGACCATCCAGTTTGATTTCTACTCACAAATACCTTTATATGTGTGTATTGTTCGCTGAATTATCTTTGTGTGGGCGTGAGACTTAATTCTTACGGGGTGTTCTTTTGCTGTGGATATTTTGGTCTGCCAAGTAGCTAGCTCTCAGGTGAGGGGAGAAGAGGGAGAGTGAGAGAGACAGAGAGGGGGCACAGGAGGTAGGTTGCACCCAAAAGAGAAAAGTAAACTTGACAGCTTGCCACATGCTGAGGGTAATAGGGGTCCAAAGGCGCCATGGGCTACACACACACACACACACACACACACACACACACACACACACACACACACACACACACACACACGCACACACTGATGAACACCCCCACACACACACACACAGGCTCTCGAGTCCTAATAAGAGATTCAATTCAGATAGGATTCCCTTGAGGGGGGTTGATATGCAAGCAGAGATGAAGAACAGAAGAGAAACCAGAGTATAGAGTTGAAGTCGGAAATTTACATACACTTAGGTTGGAGTCATTAAAACTCGTTTTTCAACCACTCCACAAATGTCTTGTTAACAAACTACAGTTTTGGCAAGTCGGATAGGACACATAATTTTTCCAACAATTGTTTACAGACAGAATATTACACTTATAATTCACTATATCACAATTCCAGTGGGTCAGAAGTTTATATACACTAAGTTGACTGTGCCTTTAAACAGCTTGGAAAATTCCAGAAAAATATGTCAAGGCTTTAGAAGCTTCTGATTGGCTAATTGACATCATTTGAGTGAATTGGAGGTGTACCTGTGGATGTATTTCAAGGCCTACCTTCAAACTCAGTTCCTCTTTGCTTGACATCATCGGAAAATCAAAAGAAATCAGCCAAGACCTCAGAAAATAAATTGTAGTCCTCCAAAAGTCTGGTTCATCCTTGGGAGCAATTTCCAAACGCCTGAAGGTACCACGTTCATCTGGACAAACTATAGTATAAGTATAGACACCATGGGACCACGCAGCCATCGTACCGCTCAGGAAGGAGACGCGTTCTGTCTCCTAGAGATGAACTTACTTTTGGTGTGAAAAGTGCAAATCAATCCCAAAACAACAGCAAAGGACCTTGTGAAGATGCTGGGGGAAACAGGTACAAAAGTATCTATATCCACAGTAAAACGAGTCCTATATCGACATAACCTGAAAGGCCACTCAGCAAGGAAGAAGCCACTGTTCCAAAACCGCCATAAAATAGCCAGACTACGGTTTGCAACTGCACATGGGGACAAAGATCGTACTTTTTGGAGAAATGTCCTCTGGTCTGATGAAACAAAACTAGAACTGTTTGGCCAAAATGACCATCGTTATGTTTGGAGGAAAAAGAGGAATGCTTGCAAGCCGAAGAACACCATCCCAACCGTGAAGCATGGGGGTGGCAGCATCATGCTGTGGGGGTGCTTTGCTGCAGGAGGGTCTGGTGCACTTCACAAAATAGATGGCATCATGAGGAAGGAAAATTATGTGGATATACTGAAGCAGCATCTCAAGACATCAGTCAGGAAGTCGCAAATGGGTCTTCCAAATGGACAATGACCCCAAGCATACTTCCAAAGTTGTGGCAAAATGGCTTAAGGACAACAAAGTCAAGGTATTGGAGTGGCCATCACAAAGCACTGAACTCAGTGTGGGCAAAACTGAAAAAGCGTGTGCGAGCAAGGAGGCCTACAAACCTGACTCAGTTCCACCAGCTCTGTCAGGAGGCCAAAATTCACCCAACTTATTGTGGGAAGCTTGTGGAAGGCTACCCGAAACGTTTGACCCAAGTTAAACAATTTAGAGGCAATGCTACCAAATACTAATTGAGTGTATGTAAACTTCTTGCCCACTGGGAATGTGATGAAAGAAATAAAAGCTGAAATAAATCATTCTCTCTACTATTATTCTGACATTTCACATTCTTAAAATAAAGTGGTGATCCTAACTGACGTAAGACAGGGAATTTTTACTAGGATTAAATGTCAGGAATGGTGAAAAAAACTGAGTTTAAATGTATTTGGCTAAGGTGTATGTAAACTTCCGACTTCAACTGTAGAAGAGAACTAATGGGAGTGTTTACTGAAGACCTTAAATGACCTGCCTTATGTGATGCTGCATGTACACACACCTCTCCTTCAACTCTCTCTCTAACCCCATAACCACCTTACTCAGTCCGTCTGTCCGTCTCTCTCTCTCTCTCTCTCTCTCTCTCTCTCTCTCTCTCTCTCTCTCTCTCTCTCTCTCTCTCTCTCTCTCTCTCTCTCTCTCTCTCTCTCTCTCTCTCAAGGAAAGTCCTTAAACCTGAGTTGACAGCCAGGGAGAGGATTATCCTTGCGATTGATATGCCCATTTACCCACTCCTCTCGTCCTCTCTTCCTTTCTCTCCCTCGCTCCCTCACTGACCTTACGTGGAGTCTATGCATTTTCTCTAAGCAAACACATTTATTCACTTTGGTTTGTTAGGCTGCGTAGTGGCGCATGCATAACATATGACGTAAACTTGACTGTCTGTGTCTGTTTCTGTGGCTGTGTAAGTACTTGCATGTTTGAGTCTGTCACTGTGTTACAGACAATGGTGAACCTCACTAATAATAGGAGCAGAGGAGCAAAGAACAACAGACAAATGAACAAAGAAATACCATGTGAAAAAATAATGAATAGAAGATGAATAGAAAACAGCAGATCGGCAGCATTGTTAGTCTGAAGGTGAAGCTGTGAAGATGAAGGATGCAGAAGAGAAACTAATCATCATCCATCCTATCATCCACCCTATCATCCATCCTATCATCCACCCTATCATCCACCCTATCATCCATCCTATCATCCACCCTATCATCCACCCTATCATCCATCCTATCATCCACCCTATCATCCACCCTATCATCCATCATATCATCCACCCTATCATCCACCCTATCATCCGTCCTATCATCTATCCTATCATCCACCCTATCATCCACCCTATCATCCATCCTATCATCTACCCTATCATCCATCCTATCATCCACCCTATCATCCATCCTATCATCCATCCTATCATCCACCCTATCATCCATCCTATCATCCATCTTATCATCCACTTTATTATCCATCCTATCATCCATCCTTCTCCAATCCTCTTGTTTTGACTGAGAACACACCACCTGCTGCTCCTGTTAATTTAGCTTCTCCCATTACAAGGAAAACCGGGATTGTTTGTGTGACTATTCTCGGTTGACGTTGACTTGTGATGCTAGGTGTGTGTGTGCTTTATGTTATGTTCTAGGTATGTTTATGTGCGTGTTGAGCCTTTTGATATTATTATGTGTGCATTGTGTGTGTGTGTGTGTCTGGGGGGGGGGGGTGGGGGGGGGTCATTTGATGAGTGTTCAAAGACTTTGGCAATCACATTGTCTGAAAGCATTCAAAATACACTGAAAACATCAAAATTACATAATCTATACAGCTAAAATCAACAATGCAATGTTAAAACAAGTTAAATAAAGTGTGCAATATCAATTTACCTGATTTTTCTAACCATTACTTTGAGCAAAATCAAGACTTCAATATTATTGTAATGCTTTTTGTATAAACCATCTTAAATTATAGCTCAATTTGATCAAATTCTGAATTTGCAAATAATTATGATTAATCACAGCAAATCCTTCGATTAACTCAATGTTTGACAGCCCTAGTATGTATATACAATATAAGGTTTGCACTTTACATTTCAGTAGCTCAGTTGTAAATATATTACATTTCATAGAATATCAACTCCATGGTGTTATTACATGCAACCAACTACACCAGTATTGACCTCTTAAGGATCGGACCCTTTTTTTCAATTTTCGCCTAAAATGACATACCCAAATCTAACTGCCTGTAGCTCAGGACCTGAAGCAAGGATATTGATACCATTTGAAAGGAAACACATTGAAGTTTGTGGAAATGTGAAATAAATGTAGGAGAATATAACACATTAGATCTGGTAAAAGATAATACAAACAAAAAAACATCAGTTTTCTATTTATTTTTTTCATCATCTTTGAAATGCTAGAGAAAGGCCACAATATAATATTGCAGTTTAGGCGCAATTTAGATTTGGGCCACTAGATGGCAGCAGAGTGTGTGCAAAGTTTCAGATTGATCCAGTGAAGCATTGCAATACTATTTTGTATCAAGTCCACCCAAATGTGCCGAATTGTTCAATTGATGCATTTTCAAGTGCATTACTATAGAGAACATACAAAAATGATATGGCAATACAAAATGTAAGTTTACATAGTATATACATATGAGATGGGTAATGCAAGATATGTAAACATTGATAAGATAATATAGAATACAGTAAATACATATGAGATGGGTAATGCAAGATATGTAAACATTAAAGTGACATTATTAAAATGACTAGTGTTCCATTTCTTAAAGTGGCCAGTGATTTTCAAGTCTGTATGTAGGCAGCAGCCTCTCTGTGCTAGTGATGGCTGTTTAACAGTCTGATGGCCTTGAGATAGAAGCTGTTTTTCAGTCTCTCGGTCCCAGCTTTGATGCACCTGTACTGTACTGTACTGTACTCGCCTTCTGGATCATAGTGGGGTGAACAGGCAGTGGCTCGGGTGGTAGTTGACCTTGATTATCTTTTTGGCCTTCCTGTGACATCGGGTGCTGTAGGTGTCCTGGAGGGCAGGTAGTTTGCCCCCGGTGATGCGTTGTGCAGACCGCACCACCCTCAGGAGAGCCTTGTGGTTGTGGGAGGTGCAGTTTCCATACCAGTCGGTGATACAGCCCAACAGGATGCTCTCAATTGTGCATCTGTAAAAGTTTTTGAGGGTTTTAGGTGACAGGCTAAATTTCTTTAGCCTCCTGAGGTTGAAGAGACACTGTTGCGCCTTCTTCACCACACTGTCTGTGTGGGTGGACCATTTAAGTTTGTCAGTGATATGTACGCCGAGGAACTTAAAACGTTCCACCTTCTCCACTGCTGTCCCGTCGATATGGATAGGGGGGGTACTCCCTCTGCTGTTTCCTGAAGTCCACAATCATCTCCTTTTTTATGTTGAGTGAGAGGTAATTTTCCTGACACCACACTCCGAGAGCCCTCACCTCATCTAATCAAGCCTACTACTGTTGTGTCGTCTGTAAACTTGATGATTGAGTTGGAGGCATGCACGGCTACGCAGTCATGGGTGAACAGGGAGTATAGGAGGGGGCTGAGCAATCACCCTTGTGGGGCCCCAGTGTTGAGGATCAGCGAAGTGGAGATGTTGTTTCCTACCTTCACCACCTGGGGGCGGCCTATCAGTAAGTCCAGGACCCAATTGCACAGGGCAGGGTTGAGACCCAGGGCCTCAAGCATGATGATGAGCTTGGAGGGTACTATGGTGTTGAATGCTGAGCTATAGTCAATGAACAGCTTTCTTACATAGGCATTCTAAACAAGCCTTCAAATTACTTCCACTGCAAACATGCAGGTTGCCATGGATATCACCACCAAG
Organism: Coregonus lavaretus; assembly: GCF_964263955.1. Taxonomy (NCBI): domain Eukaryota; kingdom Metazoa; phylum Chordata; class Actinopteri; order Salmoniformes; family Salmonidae; genus Coregonus; species Coregonus lavaretus. The sequence goes on along the minus strand of NC_139990.1, from coordinate 8,924,918 downwards.
TATTGCCATAAAGAGATGGAGAGCTATGGGCAGTGTGTGGCCTCCCACCGTCTACATGGCAACGGCACTGTCAAGACCTGAAGATGAAGGTGGCACAGTGTACCTCTTCACACCCTGTGATCCAGAAGATGTGGTCCTCTGTAGCTCAATTGGTAGAGCATGGCGCTTGTAACGCCAGGGTAGTGGGTTTGATCCCCGGGACCACCCATACGTAAAAATGTATGCGCACATGACTGTAAGTTGCTTTGGATAAAAGTGTCTGCTAAATGGCTTATTATTAAGATCCGGACAGACGGTTCCAAAGAGTTCACAGAGTTTGAACGTTGCTTACTAGAGAACCAGAACTCACCTACCTCCTGTTCAGCACACGTAGCACGCTTCCTCGGCTGTGCCGAGACAGTGGACCTTTTCGGAGTGGCAGTGAACCCGGTTCCTCAGCCCTGTTAGGACCCAGCAGTGACCATCATCCATCCCTCTCAGAGAAGATATCTCCTTCCTGTAATACTGACGCCAGACTGCTCTATCAATCATGGATAAATCAATGCCCATGGCATTTTGATAACATCCTGACTTTGTACATGGATAAAGTGGACTCTTGTCCATGGCTACTTTAGGATTTGTCAAGAGAACTCGGAATACTAGACATTTACAAGTTACTGGGACTGATTTCTGCCTGAGACTGTCAAGAATCAAGATGGGTTATAAAAAATTAAAAATAAGCATATATATATATATATATATATATAGATAAAATACATGTACAGTGGGGAAAAAAAGTATTTAGTCAGCCACCAATTGTGCAAGTTCTCCCACTTAAAAAGATGAGAGAGGACTGTAATTTTCATCATAGGTACACGTCAACTATGACAGACAAAATGAGAAAAAAAAATCCAGAAAATCACATTGTAGGATCTTTTATGAATTTATTTGCAAATTATGGTGGAAAATAAGTATTTGGTCAATAACAAAAGTTTCTCAATACGTTGTTATATACTCTTTGTTGGCAATGACAGAGGTCAAATGTTTTCTGTAAGTCTTCACAACACACTGTTGCTGGTATTTTGGCCCATTCCTCCATGCAGATCTCCTCTAGAGCAGTGATGTTTTGGGGCTGTCGCTGGGCAACACGGACTTTCAACTCCCTCCAAAGATTTTCTATGGGGTTGAGATCTGGAGACTGGCTAGGCCACTCCAGGACCTTGAAATGCTTCTTATGAAGCCACTCCTTCGTTGCCCGGGCGGTGTGTTTGGGATCATTGTCATGCTGAAAGACCCAGCCACGTTTCATCTTCAATGCCCTTGCTGATGGAAGGAGGTTTTCACTCAAAATCTCACGATACATGGCCCCATTCATTCTTTCCTTTACACGGATCAGTCGTCCTGGTCCCTTTGCAGAAAATCAGCCCCAAAGCATGATGTTTCCACCCCCATGCTTCACAGTAGGTATGGTGTTCTTGGATGCAACTCAGCATTCTTTGTCCTCCAAACACGACGAGTTGAGTTTTTACCAAAAAGTTCTATTTTGGTTTCATCTGACCATATGACATTATCCCAATCCTCTTCTGGATCATCCAAATGCACTCTAGCAAACTTCAGACGGGCCTGGACATGTACTGGCTTAAGCAGGGGGACACGTCTGCACTGCAGGATTTGAGTCCCTGGCGGCGTAGTGTGTTACTGATGGTAGGCTTTGTTACTTTGGTCCCAGCTCTCTGCAGGTCATTCACTAGGTCCCCCCGTGTGGTTCTGGGATTTTTGCTCACCGTTCTTGTGGTCATTTTGACCCCACGGGTTGAGATCTTGCGTGGAGCCCCAGATCGAGGGAGATTATCAGTGGTCTTGTATGTCTTCCATTTCCTAATAATTGCTCCCACAGTTGATTTCTTCAAACCAAGCTGCTTACCTATTGCAGATTCAGTCTTCCCAGCCTGGTGCAGGTCTACAATTTTGTTTCTGGTGTCCTTTGACAGCTCTTTGATCTTGGCCATAGTGGAGTTTGGAGTGTGACTGTTTGAGGTTGTGGACAGGTGTCTTTTATACTGATAACAAGTTCAAACAGGTGCCATTAATACAGGTAACGATTGGAGGACAGAGGAGCCTCTTAAAGAAGAAGTTACAGGTCTGTGAGAGCCAGAAATCTTGCTTGTTTGTAGGTGACCAAATACTTATTTTCCACCATAATTTGCAAATAAATTCATTAAAAATCCTACAATGTGATTTTCTGGAGAAAAAAAATCTCAATTTGTCTGTCATAGTTGACGTGTACCTATGATGAAAATTACAGGCCTCTCTCATCTTTTTAAGTGGGAGAACTTGCACAATTGGTGGCTGACTAAATACTTTCCCCACTGTATGCACTCACTAACTGTAAGTCACTCTGGATAAGAGCGTCTGCTAAATGACTAAAATGTAAATGTAAATGTATTCCTCTTGTCCAGATGGGATAGGGCAGTGTGATGGTGATTGCATCGTCTGTGGACCTATTGGGGCGGTATGCAAATTTAAGTGGGTCTAGGATGACAGGTAAGGTGGAGGTGATATGATCTTTGACTAGTCTCTCAAAGCACTTCATGATGACAGAAGTGAGTGCTAGTCATTTAGTTCAATTACCTTTACATTCTTGGGTACAGTAACAATGGTGGCCATCTTGAAGCATGTGTGGACAGCAGACTGGGATAGGGAGAGATTGAATATCTCCGTAAACACACCAGCCAGCTGGTCTGCGCATGCTCTGAGGATGCGGCTAGGAATGCCGTCTGGGCCGGCAGCCTTGCGAGGGTTAACACATTTAAATTTCTTACTCACGTCGGCCATGGAGAAGGATAGCTCACAGTTCTTGGTAGCTGGCCGCGTCGGTGGCACTGTGTTATCCTCAAAGCGGGCAAAGAACTTGTTTAACTTGTCTGGCAGCAAGACGTCGGTGTCTGCAATGTGGCTGGTTTTCCTATTGTTGTCCATTTTTTTCTGTAAACACTGCCACATACGTCTCGCCTGTTTGATTGCCTTGCGGAGGGAACGACCACTCTGTTTGTATTCTGCCATATTCCCCATCACCTTGCCATGATTAAATGCGGTGGTTCGTGCTTTCAGTTGTTCGTGAATGCTGCTATCTATCCACGGTTTCTGGTTAGGGTAGGTTTTAATAGTCACAGTGGGTATGACATCTCCTATACACTTCCTTATTAACCCACTCACCGAATCAGCGTATACGTCTATATTATTCTCAGAGGCTACCCAGAACATATCCCAGTCCGTGTGATCAAAACAATCTTGAAGCATGGATTCCGATTGGTCAGACCAGCGTTGAATAGTCCTAAGCGCAGGTGCTTCCTGTTTAAGTTTCTGCCTATAGGAAGTGAGGAGCAAAATGGATTCGTAGTCAGATTTGCCGAAAGGAGGACGGGGGTAGGTCCTTGTATGCATAGTGGAAATTAGTGTAACAATGGTCCAGCGTTTTTCCAGCGAGAGTGCTACAGTCAATATGCTGACAGAATTTAGGTAGCCTTTTTCTCAAATTTGCTTTGTTAAAATACAGTAAATGCAGCCTCAGGATATATGGTTTCCAGTTTGCATAAAGTCCAGTGAAGTTCCTTGAGGGCCGTCGTGGTATCGGCTTGAGGGGGGATATACACGGCTGTAACAATAACCGAAGAGAATTCTCTTGGGAGATAATACGGTCGGCACTTGATTGTGAGGAATTCTAGGTCAGGTGAACATAGTGACTTGAGTTCCTGTATGTTGTTACAATTACACCATGAGTCGTTATTCATGAAACAGACCCCCCCACCCCTCTTCTTCCCGGAGAGATGTTTATTCCTGTCGGCGCGATGTACTGAGAACCCAGATGGCTGTATGGACGTGGACAGTATATCCCGAGAGAACCATGTTTCCGGGAAACACAGTATGTTACAATCTCTGATGTCTCTCTGGTATGCAACCTTTGCCCTGATCTCGTCCACTTTGTTGTCTAGGGACTGGACATTAGCGAGTAATATACTCGGAAGCGATGGGTGCTGTGCGCGCCTCCTAAGTCTGACTAGGAGACCGCTCCAGCTCCCTCTCCCCCATTGGCGTTGTTTCGGGTCGGCCTCTGGAATCAGTTAAAATGCCCTGGGTGGTGCAAACAAAGGATTTGCTTCGGGAAAGTCGTATTCCTGGTCGTAGTTTTGGTAAGTTGACGCCGCTCTGATATCACATAGTTGCTTAGGATGACAAATCAGAGCAAGATTACTGAATGTAAGTACATTATTTACCTTCAGAGGTGAATGTATCAAACCAGTTGCCGTGATAAGTTATTGATGTTGTGTACTCTCCTCAAACAATAGCATGGTATTTTTTCACTGTAATAGCTACTGTAAATTGGACAGTGCAGTTAGAGTAACAATAACTTAAGCTTTCTGCCCATAGAAGACATGTCTATGTCCTGGAAAGTTTGCTGTTACTTACAACAGTCATGCTAATCATATTAGCACACGTTAGGTCAACCGTCCCGTATACGGGACACCGATCCCGTAGAGGTTAAACTACAGTTCTACAGTTATCTTTATTACATTGCAATTATCCTTGCATGTTTTATATCTGCATTTATCATGACCATCTGGGCAATTACATTCTGGTTACCAAAGTAATTACAGAGTATCTACAAGTCATAAGGAGAAACTCAATATTAAACTCAATATGAACTGAAATATTTTGTGGTCCCTTCACTTACTAGCCTTCCATTCACTTACTAGCCTAAATTAATTTCCTCATTCCAGTGTTCAAGATCATATCTTTCTAAAGCTAAATTCAACAGTTTGGGGATTTGTTGGAGTAGATATGTATGCCATTGAACGCAGCCTCCTTGGGCATCAGTGAAATCAATTTCCTAACAAAGGCCCATTCAACAATTTAACTAGGTTTAACAGTCAAGGCTAGGCTCAAAGCAGGATTGAAATTGAATTGATGGAGATAGCATTGATGAGCCAATTGAATCAGCTAAGCCTTGAAGTGTGTGTGTGTTTGTGTGTGTGTGTGTGTGCGTGTGTGTGCGTGTGTGCGTGTGTGCGTGTGTGTGTGTGTGCGTGTGTGTGTGTGAGTGTGTGTGTGTGCGTGTGTGTGTGTGTATGTGTGTGTGTGAGAGAGAGTGCATGCAAGTGTATGCGTGCGTAGTCTGACAATCCATTATATATCACACAAGGAATTATCCAATATCACAGATTGCAGTTTGTTCTCTGCCCAAAAAAGTTATATCAGTGATTCCATGGCTAGAGAGAATGTTTATTCTCGAAGAAACTTCATGCTGTCTCTGTAACTGATTTTTGATTCATTGCTACCCTTATTAAAATTGAACTTCTCCTGAGTGGCGCAGTGGTCTAAGGCACTGCATCGCTGTGCCACTAGAGATCCTGGTTCAAATCCAGGCTCTGTCGTAGCTGACCGGGAGACCCATGGGGCGGCGCACAATTGGTCCAGGGTAGGGGAGGGAATGGCCGGCAGGGATGTAGCTCAGTTGGTAGAGCATGGCGTTTGTAATGCCAGGGTTGTGGGTTCGATTCCCACGGTGGGCCAGTATGAAAAAATTATGTATGCACTCACTAACTGTAAGTTGCTCTGGATAAGAGGGTCTGCTAAATGACTTAAATGTAACTTCTCTTGCTTATAGTGCAAAAAAAAAAGATGCATCTTTCTATGTAACTCGCTTTAATTTAAATACTTCCCTTACAGAAAAGCCTAGATAGAACGCTACACACCTCTCTCTATGACTCATTTGGTCTAAATATGACTTATTATTATAGAAAATACATTTTGATTTCCCAGTGTGAGGAATGCAGTAGCTGTTATTTCTCTAGCTCAGTTGAGAGGAGCGAAGTAGCGCTGATGCAGTGCTTATAAATGCTTATCATTGACGGAGCATTATCCAGCTCAGTGTCTACTGTCTCCATGTGGATGTGTGAGTAACATTTTAATCCCCACAACACTGGGACACCATTCCACTCCCCGCTTTTCTACTTTTGTTGATGTTTTGGAACCGCGCTACGCATGACAAATAGGATTCCACGTGTTCGTGTGTCTATCTGTGTTTGTCTGTCTGTCTGTCTGTGTTTGGGTATGGTGTCATTTCATTGTGTGTGTGTGTGCTGTGATTTTGTCATTTGAGGAATCAGCCACTAAAAGAGGAAAATAGGCATTGAGAGTAGTGGTGTGTATTGCACTATGAAGCCGGCACAACATACAAACACTACATGCATACACATAGATAGGCTTGAGACGCACACTCACACACTCACGTACGCAAACACACACACACAAGTGTTATTAAACCTCACATACTGTTTAGCTATTGCACATGTTTCTCACATTTCTGTCAGAATGACAACAGGATTAGAGGAGCAAGGCTATGGAGTATAGTACTGTTGATTATGTCAAACTGTTTCCATTTTCATAGCCGGGCATTTAGACCTTCAAATAGCAGGTGCGGTAGAGAGAGAGAGTTGAAAACAGAAGGTCTGGGACAAGGTAGCATGTCCGGTGAACAGGTCAGGGTTCAATAGGCAGAAGAGTTGAAACTGGAGCAGCAGCACGACCAGGTGCACTGGGGACAGCAAGGAGTCATCAGGCCAGGTTGTCCTGAGGCATGGTCCTAGGGCTCAGGTCCTCCGGGAGGGGAGCGAGAGAGGGAGAGAGAGAGAATTAGAGGGAGCATACTTAAATTCACACATGACACCGGATAAGACAGGAGAATAACACCAGATATGTGATAAGTGTGATGGAAAGGAGTCAGGCGCAGGAGGGTAATCACTGAATACAGAATTTATTCCTTTGTAGACACAAATGCGCTCAAATAGCGATCAACAAAACAGGCACAGGGGAAACTATCATCCCTGGCAAATACACTGTAACAGATATCCAATAATACATAGGCACAGGGGAATATCTACCCTGGCAACAATATGTTACGAGTAGCTCCACCGAGCTACACTACTCTCACAAATAACAATCACCCACAAGGACAAGGGGGCAGAGGGAACACTTATACAAGGACTAATGAGGGGATTAGAACCAGGTGTGTGTGATTGACAAGACAAGACAAATGTGATGATGATTAGGGCAGCAGTGGTTAGTAAGCTGGTGACGACGAACACTGAACCCTGCCCGAACAAGATATAACAGACTCAACCACTAAGCCATGTCTGTTCTGCCCCTCTCTCAACCACTATGTCATGTCTGTTGTGAGAGAAAAATCACGTATTTACCTGATTTGTTTAATATTAATAGTTAACAATTAATATGCTTAACAATAGTAGAGACATTTATTTAGTGCAAATGCTGTACTTCTGAGAAAGGATGGTTAATCTCTTCCACATTCATTCCCCGCAGCTGGTCTAGGCGTGTAGTCAAGGACATGGGATAGAGATAAACTTGAGGAACAGATAGACCTGTATTGTTTCAATTTCTCTTTACTTCTGAGTAACCTGGTCACACGGCATAAGACAAAGAGCCTCTGAAAAGTGACCACAGTGTTTCAGCCCATCCTGTTTCTTCTCATATCTTCCAAGGGCAAAGCAGTGGGGAGATAGAAGATAACGGAGGCTAGCTTGGTAGAGAAAGGAGTAACGGAACAGCCGTTAGCACTTGTTTGTGTGCTATAACCTCACACACCCAATACACCTGGCCACAAGAAGAAAACAAGATAGCTTTTAATGCCCTGATCTGCCAGGGAGGAGTGGAACCAACCATGACTAAGCAGTTTTGTGTTTCTATATTTACCCCTTGAGTTTCTGTATTATTTGGGCTCTCACTCCGTTCACTTTGTGTGTTGTGTGACCAGCTCACTTATTGCAATACGTTTTTAATAAAAGTAATACCTTGATTGATTATTGACTTTGCCTCTCCTCATTATTGATTAAAGGGAGAATTTCCATTACACTGTTCCGCCCCCTCTCAACCACTATGTCATGTCTGTTCCGCCCCTCTCTCAACCACTATGTTATGTCTGTTCCGCCCCCTCTCAACCACTATGTCATGTCTGTTCCGCCCCTCTCTCAACCACTATGTCATGTCTGTTCCGCCCCTCTCTCAACCACTATGTCATATCTGTTCCGCCCCTCTCTCAACCACTATGTCATGTCTGTTCTGCCCCTCTCTCAACCACTATGTCACGTCTGTTCCACCCCCTCTCAACCACTATGTCATGTCTGTTCCGCCCCTCTCTCAACCAATATGTCATGTCTGTTCCGCCCCTCTCTCAACCACTATGTCACGTCTGTTCCACCCCCTCTCAACCACTATGTCATGTCTGTTCCGCCCCTCTCTCAACCACTATGTCATGTCTGTTCCGCCTCTCTCTCAACCACTATGTCACATCTGTTCCACCCCCTCTCAACCACTATGTCATGTCTGTTCCGCCCCTCTCTCAACCACTATGTCATGTCTGTTCCGCCCCTCTCTCAACCACTATGTCACGTCTGTTCCGCCCCTCTCTCAACCACTATGTCATGTCTGTTCCGCCCCTCTATCAACCACTATGTCACGTCTGTTCCGCCCCTCTCTCAACCACTATGTCATGTCTTTTCCGCCCCTCTCTCAACAACTATGTCACGTCTGTTCCTCCCCTCTCTCAACCACTATGTCACGTCTGTTCCGCCCCTCTCTCAACCACTATGTCACGTCTGTTCCGCCTCTCTCTCAACCACTATGTCATGACTGTTCCTCCATCATTAGGTATATTTTGTGCTCTCCTTCCTTCCTTTGCTTCTCTATCCCTCCTTTTTTCTTCATCCTCATTTCCTTGTCACCGATGTCATGTTACAGTGGGTGGAGATGTACGTGTGCTCGTGTGTGTGTGTGTGCATGCATGCGTCTACGTGAGTGTGTGTAAGCTGTATGTGTACCTATGTATCTGCCCCTCAGTGTGTTTGTCTGTATATGTGTCTTGGGCAAGACTGTTAATTTCCCTCTGAGGGACAGGACGTCATGACGGGAGTCACATATCCCCAACTCTGATTCAGACAGGATGATGTTTCACTGTCCGTTTAGTGAACAGAGATTATAGTGACGCCGCAGGCAGTAGTCTTTTTCATTTCAAGTAATATCCTTGTTCTGCTTTTCTAAACACAAGGATGAACAGTGAGAAAATGACAAGGCTTTGCCCCCTGTCTTTTCTCTTTCTCTGTGCTCCCTCTTTTTGCTCGCTCCTCTCTTCAAGCTCTCCCTCTTTCCCTCTTTTTTGCTGTCTCTCCTCTCTTCACGCTCTCTCTCTCAATAAATATTCAGTATTTAATATTTTGGCTTCTGTGAATAAGAGAAAAGAAAATAAACTTCTCATTTTCTTCAGGCACAATGCTCCAGCCATCCAAGCCATCACTACAGCCTATTACAAAGCAGCTTGACATTTCACTTGAAAGTGGATGGCTTTGATGGCTCTGTCTCTGTCTGAAGAGGCTGTTTCTGTTGCCCAACTCACTGCCCTGAAAACCCTTAGACAAGTGATCATTGTCCCTCTATCATCTTCAATGTCACGTGGTGCAGGCTGTTGGAGTTTGTCCCTCTATCATCTTCAGCCCTTGAACTATTCTATTTTTCTTCTCATTTGAAGATATATATATCCACTGATACAAATAGCTATTACAATATATATTATCATTGTGATCTTGAGAGGCTATGAATAACAAGATATAAAGAGATGAAGAGATATGGCTGTTTAGATAACACAATTAAGTTCTTGATTAAAGAATGTGACTGCTTTTTCAGATTGTTATGTTAAGCATATGAAACATGGCCTGCATTCAAGAAGTGTTTCAAAGTAGGTACTGATCTACGATCAGTTTTGCCTTTAAGATGAAAATCAATGGACGGGGTGGACCTGATCTGCACTCCTACTATGTGACACTTTATGAATATTTTCATTAACTTATTGACCTGAGCAGAACCATTGTTTCGCTTTAAAACCACATTGACCAACTCTGGTCCTGGAGTGCTACTGCGTGTGCATGCTTCAGTGGAGGCTGCTGAGGGGAGGGCGGCTCATAATAATGACTGGAATGGAATCAATGGAATGGTATCAACCACATCAAAGACGTGGTTTCCGTGTGAGAAGCCTCCACTGGCTTGCTCTCACTTCAGCCCCTCTGAAGTGGGAGGGCGGCAGGTAACCTAGTGGTTAAGAGCCAGTAACCATTGGGCCAGTAACCAAAAGCTCTCTGTTTGGAATCCCTGACCGGCAAGGTAGAAAAATCTGCTGTTCTGCCCGTGAGCAAGGCAGTTAACCCCCAACAACTGCTCTCTGGGCGCTGTGGATGTTGATTAAGGCAGCCCGTCGCACCACTCTGATTCAGAGGGGTTGGGTTAAACGTGGAAGACACATTTCGGTTGAACACATTCAGTTGTTCAACTGACTAGGTATCTCCCCTGTCTATCACACCTGCTTCAGCTAATCATGGCAATCAGCTACTGAATTATATACAGAAAGGTACTGTCACTGTTTTCCAACAAATAAGCAAACATTTCCAGCAAAACCAAAATATAACTCTTGATCAGCTGGGCTTTATATTTGTCATAATTCATCTGGAGAGAAATGGTGCTTGTTTAGATTGAAAAGCTGTGCTGCCGTGACAATTAGTGCTGGATCTGGGTGGTTTACTTTATGTGTTTAACAAATTGTTAATGAGCTTGCTGGCAGGCAGACATGATTATTCAACAGCAGGAGAATCAGCCTCTAATTTGGGCTGCAGACGCAGAAATCAATGAGGGAGAGAGAGAGAAAAGAGAAGAGAGAGAACAATAACCAATGACTCAAAAGTGTTTGGAGGGGAGGATGAGAGATGAGTGAGAAGAGGGAATGAGAGAGATGGAGGGTTTGGGCAGAGTTGTCACAGGAAAATGACAATAACACAAAGGGGAAGAGAGATTGAGAAATTAGAACTTTGGAGCTATTGTGTATCAGTGTACCATACATACTTTGGATGCTATTTTAGTTTGATGTCATGCGTCTGTGAGTCGTAGCTTATATTGAAATAAAATAAAATAAAATTGTATTTGTCACATGTGCCGAATACAACAGGGGTATACTTTACCTTGAAATGCTTACTTACAAGCCCTTTCCTAACAATGCAGAGTTAAAAAGTAAGAAAAATGAGCTACATTAAAAAAGGAAATAGTAACACAATAAAATAACAATAACGAGTCTATATACTGTACAATGAGTACCGGTACTGAGTCAATGTGCAGGGGTACATATGGATAGGTGTAAAAGTGACTAGGCAATCAGGATAGATGATAAACAGAGTAGCAGCAGTGTAGCCTAGCGGTTAAGAGCGTTGGGCTAGTAACCGAAAGGTTGCTGGTTCAAACCCCTAAGATGACTACATGAAAAAACTGTCAATGTGCCCTTGAGCAAGGCAATTAACCCAAATACCCTCCTCAAGACTGTGTTTGGACCGTGATGTGGATACTGAGGAACTTGCTGCTCCCGTACTGCACTGCCGATGTTAATGGAGGTGTGCTCGGCCCTGCAGTCCAAGATCAGCTTCTTCGTTTTACTGAGGGAGAGGTTGTTATCCTGGCAACACACTGCCAGGTCTCTGACCTCCTCCCTGTAGGCTGTCTCATCGTCATTGGTGATCAGGCCTACCACCGTCGCGTCATCTGCAAACTTAATGATGGTGTTGGAGTAATGCGCTGCCACGCAGTCGTCGGTGAATAGGGAGTACAGGAGGGGAATAAGTGTGCACCCCTGAGGGGCCTTCGTGTTGAGGGTCAGTGTGGTGGATGTGTTGTTGCCTACCCTAAGCACCTGGGGGCGGCCTCCCTAGGAGATGTTTCTGTGTGTGGCGTTACTCTGCAGATTTAGATGTGTGTTCAGTGTTATTTAGCGGTGTGTCGAGCTAAAAGGTCAGGCTGTAATCACAGGTATAAACATCAGTCTGCCCCGGCCCGGCCCAGCTCCCACCCAGTATACAAAGCTGCACATCACCAGGAACAAAATGTCAGCCAGATTTGGAGTGCTGATTGCCATTATAAGGCCAGACTCAGCCCTGAATGAGATGACAAGGGTCCCTTTCTTCCCTTAGCTCCCTCCCAGAGACAAGGTCAAACACACCAAACAAACAGACCGGAGAATGCAGTTTTTGTATGGAGGAATGTTTGACTGGAGTGTGTGTCTGTGTGTGTGTCTGTGTCTGTGTCTGTGTGTGTGTGTGTCTGTGTGTGTGTGTGTGTCTGTGTGTGTCTGTGTGTGTGTCTGTGTGTGTCTGTGTGTGCATGTATTATATTTCAAAAACTAAAAGCATTGTATTTGGGACAAATAATTTACTAAACCCTAAACCTCAACTAAGTCTTGCAATGAATAATGTGGAAATTGAGCAAGTTGAGGAGACTAAATTGCTTGGAGTAACCCTGGATTGTAAACTGTCATGGTCAAAACATATTGATACAACAGTAGCTAGGATGGGGAGAAGTCTGTCTATAATAGAGCGCTGCTCTGCATTCTTAACAGAACTATCAACAAGGCAGGTCCTACAGGCCCTAGTTTTGTTGCACCTGGACTACTGTTCAGTCGTGTGGTCAGGTGCCACAAAGAGGGACTTAGGAAAATTGCAATTGGCTCAGAACAAGGCAGCATGGCTGGTCCTTGGATGTACACAGAGAGCTAACATTAATAATATGCATGTCAATCTCTCCTGGCTCAAAGTGGAGGAGAGATTGACTTCATCACTACTTGTATTAGTGAGAAGTATTGACATGTTGAATGAAACGACACCCATGCATACCCCACAAGACATGCCACCAGAGGTCTCTTCACAGTCCCCAAGTCAAGAACAGACTATGGGAGGCGCACAGTTCTACATATAGCCATGACTACATGGAAGTCTATTCCTCATCAAGTAACTCATGCCAGCAGTAAAATTAGATTTAACAAACAGATACAAATGCACCCTATGGAAAAGCGGGGACGGTGAAGCAACACAAACATGCATACAAACACACGATAACATACGCACTATACACACATGTACACATGGATTTTGTGTTATAGATATGTGGTAGTAGAGTAGAGGCCTGAGGGCACACACTTAATATGTTGTGAAATCTGTTATGAATGTATTGTAATGTTTTTAAAACGTATAACTGCCTTACTTTTGCTGGACCACAGGAAGAGTAGCTGCTGCCTTGGTAGGAACTAATGGGGATCCATAATACATACAGATACAAATACAAATGTGTCATGTATGTCTGTATGTTTACTTTATGCAGTATGCATTTAAACTTTTTCCAGTTTTCAACTAGGGGAACATAATAGTCTTTACGTAAAGGCTCAGCTCAGAAAATGAATAAATAAATCTAAAAATACTTCTTAGCACCAAATACTTCACCTCTACATTTAGAGGTAAAAAGTGTAAATGCCTGATAAAAAATAATCCCATAAAAATGTACTTTCAAAAAGCTGTGTGGAAGAGTACTCTTCTTAGAAGAGGGAGCTGTTGTTAAGAGCGTTGTGCCAGTAACCGAAAGGTTGCTGGTTCTAATCCCTGAGCCGACTAGGTAGGTGAAAAATCTGTCGATGTGTCCTTGAGCAAGGTACTTAACCCTAATTGCTCCTGTAAGTCGCTCTGGATAATAAAACAATTAATAAAAATGTGTTTGTGTGTGTGAGAGACTGTTATCTTTCTTCATATACCAACCGTTATAGGTCTGTGTGGGCGGGTAGGTTGTACATTCCAGTCTGTACACTATAAAAGCCAACATTTTCTCCAAGCCGTTGTTTGACTGGTCTTCCTATATTGCTGTTGAATAGAGTGTAGCACAGAGAAGGCCAGGTGTGTAGCCTGGACCACCAGGCACAGTGGAGACCAGGGAGAGACACACAGACACAGTGGAGACCAGGGAGGGACACACAGACACAGTGCAGACCAGGGAGAGACACACAGACACAGAGGAGACCAGGGAGAGACACACAGACACAGTGGAGACCAGGGAGGGACACACAGACACAGTGCAGACCAGGGAGAGACACACAGACACAGAGGAGACCAGGGAGAGACACACAGACACAGTGCAGACCAGGGAGAGACACACAGACACAGTGCAGACCAGGGAGAGACACACAGACACAGAGGAGACCAGGGAGAGACACACAGACACAGTGCAGACCAGGGAGAGACACACAGACACAGTGCAGACCAGGGAGAGACACACAGACACAGAGGAGACCAGGGAGAGACACACAGACACAGTTCAGACCAGGGAGAGACACACAGACACAGTGGAGACCAGGGAGGGACACACAGACACAGTGCAGACCAGGGAGAGACACACAGACACAGTGCAGACCAGGGAGAGACACACAGACACAGAGGAGACCAGGGAGAGACACACAGACACAGTGCAGACCAGGGAGAGACACACAGACACAGTGCAGACCAGGGAGAGACACACAGACACAGCGCAGACCAGGGAGAGACACACAGACACAGTGGAGACCAGGGAGAGACACACAGACACATTGCAGACCAGGGAGAGACACACAGACACAGTGCAGACCAGGGAGAGACACACAGACACAAAGTTAATGGCCACAACAGCAGGTCATTAACTAACCCCTCTGGCCTCTGTGTTTGTGGTTGTGTGTGTATGTGTGTATTTGTGTGTGTGTGTGTGTGTGTGTGCGTGTGTGTGTATGTGTGTGTGTGTGTGTGTTCATGTTCTGTGTAAATGGCCATGCATGGTAAATCAAAAATTGTAATGTGTATTTGAGTAAATGTGTGTACGCACGCATCCGTGTTTATGCTTGTGGGTGCACATACCGCCTTACCCAGAGCCGCCTCTACCTAAACGCAGACTACCCGAACACTAGGAGGCCCCCGACCAAGAAAAAAGTCTAGCCAGCTATCTAAACCTTGTAGTAATTATGGCCCACTTACTGACCAAGGCACTTGCCCAGGGGCCCTGACTTACTGACCAAGGCACTTGCCCAGGGGCCCTCACTTACTGACCAAGGCACATGCCCAGGGGCCCTGACTTACTAACCGAGGCACATGCCCAGGGGCCCTGACTTACTGACCAAGGCACTTGCCCAGGGGCCCTGACTTACTGACCAAGGCACATTCCCAGGGGCCCTGATTACTAAGCAAGGCACTTGCTCAGGGGCCCTGACATGCAGGCACCCGCTATTGATTTTGTTAGTCACTTTCACTCAGATATCATTTTAACATAAGTCATGCCAAAATGTGTAGAACTGCATGAAATTAGTTTTAAAACTGCAAACTTTTCTCTCTGCCCCATGGACAAATGTGTAGAATTGCAGAAAATGTGCTTTAAAACAGCAACAATCTCTTTTACGGCCCCCAAAACAATAGAGGTGCTTCTGGCCTTACCATATCAATATGTTCATTTCCCTTTAACCCTTTACACTCGTGGGAATTGGCCTATATGGATAGGGCTACATTGAAATGTTTCTTACAGAATAAATATGAAATGCATAACCATGGTAGCAATTGAAAGGGAACAGTTTGGAGATTATGGGAGAATTATTACACCAAAGGTAAGGACACAACAGTTCACCTGACACAAGATCCAAACATTACAGTGTTGATGTTATGTGCATTTAACATGTGTTAATAATGATATTTGAAAATACTCTGGATACATTCAGAAACATGAGAAGAATATTCCTGGAAAATGTGGGATAGGTGCAACATAAGACAACAAAAATTACAATGGTTTAAGTGAGAGGACTAACTGGTATCTCTAAGTGGCCACACACCTCTCCAAAGTGTGCACAGTTCCTAAGTAATTGTAATGCATTTTTAAGACTCGAAGAAGATTCTTCAACTATAAGGTGTTTTTTTTTTAGCTCTCCTAGCTGTGCCGTTGAGGAAGTATATATTATATTATAGTCATTTAGCAGATGCTCTTATCCAGAGCGACTTACAGTTAGTGAGTGCATACATTTTTTTTTTTCATACTGGTCCCCCGTGGGAATCGAACCCACAACCCTGGCGATGCAAGCGCCATGCTCTACCAACTGAGCTACATGGGAAGTAGAGCAAGCACACTTGTAGTTGTTTTGTTTGGAACACAACCTTGCCTCCCTGCCATCACACAATTGCTGTTGTTGTTTACGCAATCCAAAAACGGTCCATTATAAATCGCAATCTGGGTCAGGTGGGCATCATTTGAAAGCTAACATGACTTGCTAAGTTATAAAATACGATATTACAGTGTTAGGTTTTCACAATGTAATTCAGGGAAACTGATCCTCCATGTGCTGCGGCGGAATTTCCTCACAATAAACAAACATGGGCTCATTCTGTTCAGAACAACACAGGATATGACGCCATGTCATCTTGTAACTGTACATCAAACATAGTGATCAGAAACGTTGACACTGTATATGACATGAGTTTTATGATGTGGAAATGTGAAGTGCACATTTGGACTCATGGGTGTTTGACTTGCTAGTATGACATCAAAGCGGTATTTATTATAATCCTCAATGTCTCATCTTTCAAAATACATAGAGTCCTCTTAATTTACAGCATTTTCCTCATTCAGACAACAAAACATTTGCAAAAGTTGCCCAATTAGCGGGAGGGATGGGGGCAACTTCTTGTTGCATCCAGTGCTCAAGTTCGGAACGTCTGTCAGTCAAAACCCATACAGCACTGTGAAGCACAGAACCTGAGCTATGACTTTATTTACAGCATCTTACTGTACAGCGGTCTAAGGCACTGCATCTTAGTGCTAGAGGCGTCACCACAGACCCTGGTTCAATTCCAGGCTGTATCACAATCCGGCCGTGATTGGGAGTCCCATACGGCAGCACACAATTGACCCAGCGTCGTCCGGGTTTGGCTGGGGTAGGCCGTCATTGTAAATAAGAATTTGTTCTTAACTGACTTGCCTAGTTAAATAAAGCTTAAATGAAAAATGTAATAAAAAATACAGCCACTGTATTCCAATTAAGGTGTTTATTAGTGCCCCCATCTGCCATGTTCAACCCGTACACAGGTACGAGTGTAAAGGGTTAACAAAGATGCCTCCGCCGCCTTTCAGTATATTGACACTTCTGCCACTTCCATGTTCAACTAAAGGAGGAAACATGTGAAGTGAATAGAAGAAGTATGCAATGTGCTTTGCTGATGCGTTTGTTCACACTGCGTCTAGCGGATGCATGGGTTTTGTAACTGTAACCATCTATCTTATAAACAATGCATCTTTGTTGTGCCATCCATCTCACACTGCACGCCTGACTGAACTCCTTTCACAGTGCTGGCAAACAAAACGCTTGACAATGATGGAGCCAATTTTTACCCTTGCATAAGATATCTACCACCGTCCACAACGCATTATATCACCACAAAGAGAGAAAGAGAGAGAGAGAGAGAGAGAGAGAGAGAGGAGCACAAAGAACAAACAATGTGTCAAATGATCTAGTGGTTCTGCCCTTGCTAGATACTGTAGTCATGGACAAAATCTGTTGCTAAAAACATTAGTGTGAATAGGTAGGATGGAGGGGGGGGGAGAGAGATTGGAAGAGGAGAGGAGAGGTAGATTATTTGAAGAGATGATGGGAAGGTAGTGTCCATGCTGTATGCAGTGTGTTAGATGGAAGTAGGAGCTGTGCCTAAGAGATGAGTGGGGGCATGTGGAACATATAGAGGAGGTTGTTAGGAGGAGATTGGAGAGCTGTGTAGATTGGAGAGCTGTGTAGATTGGAGAGCTGTGTAGATTGGAGAGCTGTGTAGATTGGAGAGCTGTGTAGATTGGAGAGCTGTGTAGATTGGAGAGCTGTGGAGATTGGAGAGCTGTGGAGATTGGAGAGCTGTGTAGATTGAGACCCTGAGTGTGTGGTGTGAACGATGCTCCATCTGTCATCTGTATCAATATGCCAGGGTCAAGTTCAGCAGGCATGACGTCTTAAAACGGCAATGAAATGGGGAGATACAACCTGATCTTGACCAATAAGAATGCTCATTTAAATGTTTTGTTGTAAAATGTTTTGTTAAAATGTTCCCCACTGAACATGACCCTTGGCTAAAAGGTAATATACACTGCTCAAAAAAATAAAGGGAACACTTAAACAACACATCCTAGATCTGAATGAATGAAATAATCTTATTAAATACTTTTTTCTTTACATAGTTGAATGTGCTGACAATAAAATCACACAAAAATTATCAATGGAAATCAAATGTATCAACCCATGGAGGTCTGGATTTGGAGTCACCTCAAAATTAAAGTGGAAAACCACACTACAGGCTGATCCAACTTTGATGTAATGTCCTTAAAACAAGTCAAAATGAGGCTCAGCAGTGTGTGTGGCCTCCACGTGCCTGTATGACCTCCCTACAATGCCTGGGCATGCTCCTGATGAGGTGGCGGATGGTCTCCTGAGGGATCTACTCCCAGACCTGGAATAAAGCATCCGCCAACTTCTGGACAGTCTGTGGTGCAACGTGGCGTTGGTGGATGGAGCGAGACATGATGTCCCAGATGTGCTCAATTGGATTCAGGTCTGGGGAATGGGGGGTCCATAGCATCAATGCCTTCCTCTTGCAGGAACTGCTGACACACTCCAGCCACATGAGGTCTAGCATTGTCTTCCATTAGGAGGAACCCATGGCCAACCGCACCAGCATATGGTCTCACAAGGGGTCTGAGGATCTCATCTCGGTACCTAATGGCAGTCAGGCTACCTCTGGCGAGCACATGGAGGGCTGTGCGGCCCCCCAAAGAAATGCCACCCCACACCATGACTGACCCACCGCCAAACCGGTCATGCTGGAGGATGTTGCAGGCAGCATAACGTTCTCCACGGCGTCTCCAGACTCTGTCACGTCTGTCACATGTGCTCAGTGTGAACCTGCTTTCATCTGTGAAGAGCACAGGGCGCCAGTGGCGAATTTGCCAATCTTGGTGTTCTCTGGCAAATGCCAAACGTCCTGCACGGTGTTGGGCTGTAAGCACAACCCCCACCTGTGGACGTCGGGCCCTCATACCACCCTCATGAAGTCTGTTTCTGACCGTTTGAGCAGACACATACACATTTGTGGCCTGCTGGAGGTCATTTTGCAGGGCTCTGGCAGTGCTCCTCCTGCTCCTCCTTGCACAAAGGCGGAGGTAGCGGTCCTGCTGCTGGGTTGTTGCCCTCCTACGGCCTCCTCCACGTCTCCTGATGTACTGGCCTGTCTCCTGGTAGCGCCTCCATGCTCTGGACACTACGCTGACCGACACAGCAAACCTTCTTGCCACAGCTCGCATTGATGTGCCATCCTGGATGAGCTGCACTACCTGAGCCACTTGTGTGGGTTGTAGACTCCGTCTCATGCTACCACTAGAGTGAAAGCACCGCCAGCATTCAAAAGTGACCAAAACATCAGCCAGGAAGCATAGGAACAGAGAAGTGGTCTGTGGTCACCACCTGCAGAACCACTTCTTTATTGGGGGTGTCTTACTAATTGCCTATAATTTCCACCTGTTGTCTATTCAATTGCACAACAGCATGTGAAATGTATTGTCAATCAGTGTTGCTTCCTAAGTGGACAGTTTGATTTCACAGAAGTGTGATTGACTTGGAGTTACATTGTGTTGTTTAAGTGTTCCCTTTATTTTTTTGAGCAGTGTACATTTCTATTGAGTGACATCATGCTGTCCATATACTGTGAAGAATGCATATGCTTTAGGTCTGTTACTGCTGCTCTTCTCCCTGTTCATTCCTATACTGTTGTGCTGATGTCTCCATGGTGATGCTTTTGATGATTTCACCATTCTCATATTCCCCAATTCCCTCTGTGTTTACATCCTGCTCTGTTCATATAAGGTGACTCACAGAACAGCGCATAAGCACTCACTGACATAAATACACAACGGTATGGGACGTATAATGGAGTGTGTTTGCGTGTGTGGGTGTTTGTGTGTACTTTGGCCTGTGTGTTCAATATATTTAGACAAAGTGGTAGGGGATGCTGTGTAGGATGGGGGTAATTTAGTGAAGAGGGATTTTTGTCCATTTCAATACCTGGACACATACATCTTAAATCTGCTCCATTTTCCCTGCTACTCGGGTGCATCCCAAACTACTGCACGGTGCTTATTATATTTGTGCTTCCACTGTGGAAACCAAATGCACTCTGAGCCCTAATGGAGGGGCGACAAAGACAAAATGGAGTGGATGCCTGCTTGTTTACCACAGAGCCTTTCCTTTCCTTCCTCCCCAATAGCTATTAAAGAGACGATGGGAGAAAGAGAGTGAGAGAGAGAGAGAGATGAGAGAGAGAGAGAAATGGAGAGAGGGGGAGAAAGAGAGAGAAAGATAAGAAGGAAGAGTGTATCTCATATTATGAGACAGAGGAGAGAGAGAGTGAGGAGGCAGATTGAAAGAGGATAGGAGACAGAGGAGAGAGTGAGAGTGAGGAGGCAGAGTGAAAGAGGAGACAGAGGAGAGAGAGAGTGAGGAGGCAGAGTGAAAGAGGAGACAGAGGAGAGAGAGTGAGGAGACAGAGGAGAGAGAAAGAGTAGGTGAAGAGGCAGAGCAGGAGAGAGGGATGTAAGAGAGGAAAATGGCTAGAACTGTAAAAGGCTTGTTCCTAAATCTACCCAAATGTTTTATTAATGAGGAAAGGCCTGCTCTACTCCACTGTAGAAACCATTATCCTCTCTTCCTCTCTTCCTCTCCTCCTCCCTCTCTGCCATCCTTCCCTCTATTTTTCCCCAGGCAAATTTGTTAACAGCTTTTTACATTGTTGCTTACAGTGTCAAACATGCCTCAATTACATCTCTGGCCCCCTCCACCTACAGTACAACACACACACACACACACACACACACACACACACACACACACACACACACACACACACACACACACACACACACACACACACACACACACACACACACACACACACACACACACACACACACACACACACACACACACACATGCTTTATCTACCCCAAATCCAATCAGGAAACCCTACTTACAGCTTGTGCATATACACAGTAATGCATACAATGCAAATATACAGTCTCTTTATGACAACCGCTATCGCTCTAAGCTTAAATTATAGTTAACTGCACTCCTCTATCCTCCTCCTCTACTCCCATTGCAGTCTCTCTCTCGATCTCTTTATTCTTCTCTACCTTAACATGTCAAGAGAAATCACACATCAGAAACCTTATTTGAAGGTACATTTGTCAAAAGCTCTAAGTTGGAATGTTTTAGAGCTCCTGTCTCGACAGCCACAGGTGCAGTGGTAATTGTAGAGCAGCAAATGTCCATTACATTTTGGGCCCAATTCAAAACTAACCTGAGCTTTGTAAGGTGGAATCGAGTCCTCCTCTGCGTATACTAGAATTGAGTGTGATGGTATTGAGGTTACACTCAGTGGAATAGCTGCAACCTATTGAAATGCCAAAACCTGAGGGTTTAGCACTGCTGGGATTAAGTTCATATCAAGAGAACGGGTTCAGAATATTAGGGATTAATGAATATGCATATTCATCTGTTGGAAGACTGTAATAGGGAGAATAGTGTACAATAGTAGGGTATATCCTCGTCTACTGCCTGCATTTGCCTGCACTAACCATCGGTTTCAAACTGTTACGGCTTGGTCTGTGCTCTGCTCCATAACAATTTACGTTTTTCTCCAGCGATTATAAGGAAAAATAGATTTAAAAAAGTATAATTTATATGTAAAAATCCCTTATTTAAATGGATTACTCATTTACCTAGCTCTTATCAATAGCTAATAACAAGTTGTAGATGACGATGCATGGAGAATGGTGTTATTTATACATGAAGAAATTAAGCAGATGCTTTTTCCACTTGGAACCGGTAGGTTTGTAAGACCTTATTTATGGTTTCCTCGCACGTAACGGTGGTTAAATTATTAGGGAATTAAGGCAAGGCCAGAATACTGTGTATCTGTAGACACACCTCCGCCACATCTTCATTTATTCAATCTCCACCCAAAACAAATATCATGCTATTCTCATGCTTAAATTCCAAGTCAGAATATGCATAGAGAGAAAAGGGAATTATATTTACACTCACTTAACTCGGGTCGGAATTTGACACGTTGTTGTAGCTGTTGATAAGTGGAGAGGCCTCAGCCCAAGCACCGGTGAATCAAGCTGTTATTACAATAATGAAGTCGTTTTATTTCAATGGCAATTTTCAATGTTCGCTAGGGGCAACGCGAGTACCTGTTAAGATTTAGTAGGCTCACGACTAGCTAGGGTGTTGGCGATGGGCTAAAACTGTAAGCTACGGCTCCGAACAATCGAGCACTAGGCCCCTGGCACAAATGTTTATATTTTTTAGATTTTCCAGCCGTTTTCAAATCCATTCGCTCATTTTCTTGGCATCTTTGTTTTAATTATTGTGATAGGCTCACATTTTACAGGTACGGAGTACCCCAACTATTTACTTTGCCGGTAATCCGTAGTGGACCATACCGGCCTACTTTCACCCCTGCTCATACCATAACCAGTATAATATCATACCAGTAGAACAACAACAAAATACCTAATACCATAACCACTTTAGTCCTCTTTAGGCTACCATAAAAGGCTCTTGTTGCTTCCTTTGATTGTGGTTGATGTATTTCTGCAGAGACCCTTTGAAATGGATAAATACCATAACCAGTCAGTTCCAGATGGCTACGGCACCTTGTTCCCCGTCCTGCAACCATTTAATGTTTTATTGATTGCTGTTGTCCAGGGCAACAATCTCCATGCATATGCTGCTATTCTTTTCATTTCCTTCTTGGCCTTGTCCGCCCCGATACACCTAATCCATGTCTCTCACTGCGCTCCAATCATTACTGCAGCAGGTGATTGGACACACCTTAATCCCCAGGGCTCTTGGGTTTGTGGGGGGGGGGGGGGGGGGGGTGTCAATGTGTGTGTCCTTTCGTGTATTTGTGTGTGTGTGTGTGTGTGTGTGTGTGTGTATGCGTGTGCGATGTGCAGTGTGTTTACGTGTAGCTATGAGGGTCATGAAAAGGTGTGTTTCAGAGAGCACTTCAATGTGACCGAGGGGTTGTTTCACTGTTCAGTTCTAATCAGAAATAATAACCTCAATTTGAAGCATGCAGCTCTGTCTGCAATCTATTTGTTTTTCTGTCGAGCTGCTTCTGTCTGCCTTTACCTGTCTGACTGCCTCTGTCTGTCTGACTTTATCTGTCTGTTTGCCTGTCCATGTCTTTCTGCCTGTGTCGATCTCCATTCTCCATTCTCTAAATTATATGCAGTTGGAAACCTATCGATTACTACTGTTTCATTTGTTTATTTTATCCCCTCACTGCGAGCTCAATGAGTCCTGCTTCCCTCTAAACAAATCAATGTTAGGTGTATAAAACGTAATGATCTGACACTGCATTTGAAAAAGCAGCATTGCGTGGCGCTAAAGCAGTGGCCTGGTGTTGAGTCATTCTCATTGAGTGCTCTGATATGCAGCTCAGGGAGAGTTAGAGAGTAGAGGTGCTGCTAGCTCATAAATCTGTGAACACACTGCACAGGGAGGACCAATAAAAGTAGAGTTGGGATGCGTCCCAAATGGCACCCTATTCCCTATACAATGCACTACTTTTGATCAGAGCCATATGGGCCCCGGTCAAAAATAAGGCACTTTATAGGATATAGGGTGCCATTTGGGACAGACTTGGCTTAATTTTTGTAGGGTTTATTATGCCTGGGTGACGTTAATTGAAAATACCTGCTTGTTGATGAAGTGATCTGGATCTTAAACATGAATAGTCTCAATCAGTTTGTCCTCATTAGCATTTTATTCAGTGGATTAGCAGATTAGAGTTAATTAGGTCAACCTGGATCTCAAAGACCCTTGGAAACTGTATAATGGTTTCCTTACAGATAAAAGGGAATTATGTCAACCTGGATCTCAAAGAGCCTTGCATACTGTATAATGGTTTCCTTACCAGTTTATGATACTGAAAAGTAATATATGGCAATATATGTATATTACTTACATGTTTTATATGGGCATATACACTACCAGTCAAAAGTTTTGACACACCTACTCATTCAAGGGTTTTTCTTTATTTTTACTATTTTTTACATTGTAGAATAATGGTTGAGAGAATGCCAAGAGTGTGCAAATCTGTCATCAAGGCAAAGGTGGCTATTTGAAGACTCAAAAAATTAAATATATTTTGATTTGTTTAACACTTTTTTTGGTTACTACATGAATCCATATGTGTTATTTCATAGTTTTGAAGTTTTCACTATTATTCTACAATGTGTAAAATAAAGAAAAACCCTTGAATGTGTAGTTGTGTCCAAACTTTTGACTGGTACTGTAATGTGGAAACATATATGCCCATATATGCTTATACACAGTGCATTCGGAAAGTATTCAGACCCTTCCCTTTTTCCACATTTTGTTACGTTACAGCCTTATTCTGAAATTGATTACATTCCTTTCTTCCCTCATCAATCTACACACAATACCCTATAATGACAATGCAAAAACAGGTTTTTATAATCTTTTTCAAATGTATTACAAATAAAGAAATGGAAATATTACATTTACATAAGTATTCAGACGCTTTACTCAGTACTTTGTTGAAGCACCTTTGGCAGCGATTACAGCCTTGAGTCTTCTTGGGTATGACGCTACAAGCTTGGCACACCTGTATTTGGAGAGTTTCTCCCATTATTCTCTGCAGATCCCCTCAAACTCTGCCTGGTTGGATGGGGAGATTTGCTGCACAACTATTTTCAGGTTTCTCCAGACATGTTCGATCGGGTTCAATTTCTGGCTCTGGCTGGGCCACTCAAGGACATTCAGAGACTTGTCCCAAAGCCTCTCCTGCGTTGTCTTGGCTGTGTACTTAGGGTTGTTGTCCTGTTGGAAGGTGAACCTTCGCCCCTGTCTGAGGTCCTGAGCGCTTTGGAGCAGGTTTTCATCAAGGATCTCTCTGTACTTTGCTCCGTTTATCTTTCCCTCGATCCTGACTAGTCTCCCAGTCCCTGTCGCTGAAAAACATCCACACAGCATCGTGCTTCACTGTAGGGATGGTGCCAGGTTTCCTCCAGATGTGATGCTTGGCATTCATGCCAAAGAGTTCAATCTTGGTTTCATCAGACCAGAGAATCTTGTTACTCATGGTTTGAGAGTCCTTTAGGTGCCTTTTGTCAAACTGCAAGTGGGCTGTCATGTGCCTTTTACTGAGGGGTTCCGTCTGGCCACTCTACTATAAAGGCTTGATTGGTGGAGTGCTGCAGAGATGGTTGTCCTTCTGGAGCTCTGTCAGAGTGACAATCTGGTTCTTGGTCACCTCCCTGCCTCAACACAATCCTTTCTCGGAGCTCTATGGACAATTCCTTCAAACTCATGGCTTGGTTTTTGCTCTGACATCTCAACTGTGGGACCTTATATAGACAGGTGTGTGCCTTTCCAAATCAAATGTAATTTACCACAGGGGGACTCCAATCAAGTTGTAGAAACATCTCAAAGATGATCAATGGAAACAGGATGCACCTGACCTCAACTTCGAGTAAAAAAGGTATTTCTGTTTTCGACTTTGTCATTATGGTGTATTGTGTGTAGATTGATGAAGAAAAACATTTATTTAATCTATTTTAGAATAAGGCTGTAACGTAACAAAATGTAGAAAAGTGAAGGGGTCTGAATACTTTCCGAATGCACTGAGTGTACAAAGCATTAAGAACTCTTTCCATGGCAGACTGACCAGTTGAATCCAGGTGAAAGCTATGATCTCTTATTTATGTCACCTACTAAATCCCCTTTAGTTAGTGTTAATGAAGGGGAGGAGACAGGTTAAAGAAGGATTTTTAAGCCTTGAGACAATTGAGACATGGATTGTGTGTGTGAAATTCAGAGGGTGAATGGGCAAGACAATATATTAAGTACCTTTGAACGGGGTATGGTAGTAGGTGCCAGGCGCACCGGTTTGAGTGTGTCAAGAACTACAACGCTGCTGGGTTTGTCACGCTCAACAGTTTCCCGTGTGTATCTAGAATGGTCCGCAATGGCGTCAACATCGGCCATCATCCCTGTGGAACGCTTTCGACACATTGTAGAGTCCATGCCCCGACGAATTGAGGCTGTTCTGAGAGCAAAAGAGGGTGCAATTCAATATTAGGAAGGTGTTCCTAATGTTTTGTACACCCAGAGTATATCAAATATTACCCCACTACACCTGCTTCAACAAACAGTACAGATGTGGATCATAATTTAAGCCAGTTTACTACAGCAGGAAAATTATCCCGCAGCAACAGGAAATGTGAATTATTATTAACAGACATTTTTGTAAGGGTTGATAAATTTTTCGTAAAGGAAAATAAAGTCTAAAATGTCAAACTTCAGAAGCCTTTTTAAACCTCAAATACACTACATGTTTTATATTTCCTGCATTGCGATAAAGTTATCCTGCAACAGGAGGATCAAACTAAGATCCTACACCTGTATGGAGTGATTTGAGAAACACACATTTTTTACATTTTAGTCATTTAGCAGACGCTCTTATCCAGAGCGACATACAGTTAGTGAGTGCATACATAATTAATATAATTTTTTCATACCCCCGTGGGAATCGAACCCACAACCCTGGCGTTGCAAACGTCATGCTCTACCAACTGAGCTACAACCCTTATATAAGTTAAGAATATCATTTGTTGTTGTTTTTGTTATTGTTGTTGTTGTTGTTTATGTTAATAATGTGTCATTCCCCATCCTTTACCCAGTATAGCTCCTGTATGGTAGAGTGATGTGTGTGTGTGATGGCTTAGTGGCTTAGCCCCCCTCTGACTGATTAACAACTCTCCTCTTCCTTTCTCCTTATGCATTCAAAATCCCCTTCCTCCATCCATGTCTCTCTCTCTCTCTCTCTCTCTCTCTCTCTCTCTCTCTCTCTCTCTCTCTCTCTCTCTCTCTCTCTCTCTCTCTCTCTCTCTCTCTCTCTCTCTCTCTCTCTCTCACTCTCTCTCTCTCTCTCTCTCTCCCTGTCTATGGGTTGATAGGTGAGTCTCCTGCCTGAGTGTGTGTGATGACTTGTGTCTATCCTGAGTGGCGCAGTGGTCTAAGGCACTGCATCGCAGTGCTAACTGTGCCACTAGATCCTGGTTGGAATCCAGGCTCTGTCGCAGCCGGCCGCGACCGGGAGACTCATGGGCGGCGCACAAGTCGTCCAGGGTAGGGGAGGGAATGGCCGGCAGGGATGTAGCTCAGTTGATAGAGCATGGCGTTTGCAACGGCAGGGTTGTGGGTTCGTTTCCCACGGGGGGCCAGTATAAAAAAAATATGTATACACTAATTGTAAGTCGCACTGGATAAGAGCGTCTGCTAAATGACTAAAATGTAATGACTTAGTGTCACTCTCCACTGCAGCACACTGATAAACAACTCTCCCTCTGGACTCAATTGTCCCGCTATCTCAAACCCTCCCTACTTGTTATTTTTGATTTGGCTTGACTCTTATTATTGATATTGATAATTGAGTACTGTACTGCAATGTTGTTGAGGAAGCTAGCACACAAGCATTTCGCTGCACCTTTTATATGTGACGAAGAAAAATGTAATTTGGATTGATACATCCCTCTTCCTCAATCCCGCTACCTCCATCTCTCTACCTTCATCTCTCTACCTCCATCCCTCTTCCTCAATCCCTCTACCTCCATCTCTCTACCTCCATCTCTCTACCTCCATCCCTCTACCTCCATCTCTCTACCATCCCTCTACCTCCATCTCTCTACCTCCATCTCTCTACCTCCATCCCTCTACCTCCATCTCTCTACCTCCATCCCTCTACCTCATCGCTCTACCTCCATCCCTCTACCTCCATCTCTCTACCTCATCCCTCGACCTCCATCCCTCTACCTCCATCTCTCTACCACCATCCCTCTTCCTCAATCCCTCTACCTCCATCTCTCTACCTCCATCTCTCTACCGCCATCCCTCTACCTCCATCCCTCTACCTCCATCCCTCTACCTCCATCTCTCTACCTCATCGCTCTACCTCCATCTCTCTACCTCCATCTCTCTACCTCCATCCCTCTACCTCCATCTCTCTACCTTCATCTCTCTACCTCCATCCCTCTTCCTCAATCCCTCTACCTCTATCTCTCTACCTCCATCTATCTACCTCTATCCCTCTACCTCCATCTCTCTACCTCCATCCCTCTACCTCATCGCTCTACCTCCATCCCTCTACCTCCATCCCTCTACCTCATCCCTCTACCTCCATCCCTCTACCTCCATCTCTCTACCTCCATCTCTCTACCACCATCCCTCTTCCTCAATCCCTCTACCTCCATCTCTCTACCTCCATCTCTCTACCGCCATCCCTCTACCTCCATCCCTCTACCTCCATCTCTCTACCTTCATCTCTCTACCGCCATCCCTCTTCCTCAATCCCTCTACCTCCATCTCTCTACCTCCATCTCTCTACCGCCATCCCTCTACCTCCATCTCTCTACCTCCATCTCTCTACCTCCATCCCTCTACCTCCATCTCTCTACCTCCATCCCTCTACCTCCATCTCTCTACCACCATCCCTCTACCTCCATCCCTCTACCTCATCGCTCTACCTCCATCTCTCTACCTCCATCTCTCTACCTCCATCCCTCTACCTCCATCCCTCTACCTCCATCTCTCTACCTCCATCTCTCTACCACCATCCCTCTACCTCAATCCCTCTACCTCCATCCCTCTACCTCCATCTCTCTACCTCATCGCTCTACCTCCATCTCTCTACCTCCATCTCTCTACCTCCATCCCTCTACCTCCATCCCTATACCTCCATCTCTCTACCGCCATCCCTCTACCTCCATCCCTCTACCTCCATCTCTCTACCTCCATCCCTCTACCTCAATCTCTCTACCTCCATCCCTCTACCTCCATCTCTCTACCTCCATCCCTCTACCTCATCGCTCTACCTCCATCCCTCTACACATCACTCTACCTCCATCCCTCTACCTCCATCCCTCTACCTCCATCCCTCTACCTCCATCTCTCTACCTCCATCTCTCTACCTCCATCCCTCTACCTTTCATCTCTCTACCTCCATCCCTCTTCCTCAATCCCTCTACCTCCATCTCTCTACCGTCATCTCTCTACCGCCATCCCTCTACCTCCATCCCTCTACCTCCATCTCTCTACCTCCATCCCTCTACCTCATCCCTCTTCCTCCATCTCTCTACCTCCATCCCTCTACCTCCATCCCTCTACCTCCATCTCTCTACCTCCATCTCTCTACCTCCCTCCCACTCTCTCTCTGTAGGTAATTACCCTCTTTCCCCTCTCTCTCTCCCCCTCTCTCTCTCTTCCCCTCCCTCCCTCTCTCTCTCTCTCTCTCTCTCTCCCTCTCTCTCTCTCTCTCTCTCTCTCCCTCTCTCTCTCTCACTCTCTCTCTCCCTCTCCCTCTCTCTCTCTCTCTCTCTCTCTCTCTCTCTCTCTCTCTCTCTCTCTCTCTCTCTCTCTCTTTCGCTGTCAGTAGACTGCAGGGTGTTCTGTGTTAATAACAAAACATAAATGCCACTAAAACTCTAGGTAGACATTTCTTTGTTTTCTGTATATCCTTTCCTTCAATATCATCCCTCTTACATCCCTGTTCCCTCTTTCATCCCTGTCCCCTCGTTCTTTTCCATCCTCCCATCTTGACAGCGGCGGATGAGAGTCCTCATGGCCTACTCTTAATAATGAAAATAGGCATGTGGGAGGGAAAGTGAAAGGAAGAGAAAAAAGGAGGACGAGAGAGGGGGAGACACAAAGATGAAGTGTGGTGCCAGGACAGCAACCTCTCCCTCAACGTGAGCAAGACAAAGGAGCTGATCGTGAACTACAGGAAATGGAGTTCAAAGCACGCCCCCATTCACATCGACGGGGCTGTAGTGGAGCGGGTCGAGAGCTTCAAGTTCCTTGGTGTCCACATCACCAAGGACCTATGCAAACACACCAAGACAGTCATGAAGAGGGCACAACAACACCTATTCCGGAGAAAGTTATACAGCTGCACAATTGAGAGCATCCAGACTGGTTGCATCACCGCTTGGTATGGCAACTGCTCGGCATCTGACCACAAGGAGCTACATAGGGTAGTCCGTACAGTCCAGTACATCACTGGGGCTGAGCTCCCTGCCATCCAGGACCTCTATACCAGGCAGTGTCAGAGGAAGGCCCTAACAATTGTCAAAGACTCCAGTCACCCAAGTCATAGACTGTTCTCTCTGCTACCGGAGCGCCAAGTCTGGGACCAAATGTCTCTTTAACAGCTTCTACCCCCAAGCCAGACTGCTTAACAGTTAATCAAATAGCTACCTGGACTATTTGTATTGATCCCCTTATTTTATTATTATTTATTATATTTTTTTGCCCTGACTCTCTTGCACAGGCTCGATGTACACTCACTGGACTCCCACACACTCACACATAATACTCTGAGACTCCAACAAACACACACACATACAAACACACACACACAAAGACACACAAAACACACACACACATGCATATTGACGCCACACACACACGCATACACACACAAATACACATACATTCACATTCCTTCACACTCATCACATACGCTGCTGCTACTCTCTCTTTATTATCAATGCATAGTCACCTTACCCCTGCCTACATGTACACATTACCTCAGTTACCTCGACTAACCCGTACCCCTGCACATTGACTCAGTACTTTTTAAAATCTCTGCATTGTTGGTTAAGGGCTCGTCAGTAAGCATTTCACGGTAAGGTCTACAACTGTTGTATTCGGCGCATGTGACAAATAAAATTGTATTTGATTTGATTTCAGAAGCCTATTCATTGGTAAGTAATAGTTGTAATATCTAACAATTTGTAATAGTCCATTTAGTGGCTTTCAAAGGTAGCAGCAGAAAACACCAAGCGCAAAGGGATCCATTTTAAATGACTCTCCTTTGTAGCCTAAAAAGTCATGGATCAAAACATAGCCAAGATCGTTGTCAGCAGCCATTACAAGTTCTGACCAACATCAAAACCCAGCACAGACAATTGTACTTATAATATACGTCTGCAGTGACAGTGGGGATCGCTAGCTTTGGAACCAGTGTTGGCGTGCGTCCCAAATGGCCTATTCCCTATACAGTGAAGTACTTCTGACCTGGGCTGATAGGGTGCCATTTGGGAGACACAATAGTCTGTCGTTAGCTTTTTAATTAGCCTTGTCCTCTCAGTGTGTGTGCGTTAAAAACAAAGCTCTTATCAATTACCCGACAGCAACATGCTAAACGAGGGCTTTTAATCAATGACTGTCACAGGCTAGGTCTGCCAGGGTGTTCATAGTAGAGCCAGCTATCGTGTGTGGCTCTACACACACATGCCAACTTTAAACACATCTGACCTTGCAGGCTCAGACCTTGCAGCACACTATTCCACTCAGTGTGTTCCCACATTTGCACCTAATCAAAGAGCTGTGACTGTAACATAGTTCCTTCATTCCTCTGTCCCCATGTAAACCTGCTCCCCTCAGAGACATGGTAAAGAGCTGATCTCCGTCTGGTTTGTTTGCCTTTTGTTTTATCTCAGTTTTCTCTCAGTTTTCTCTCAGGTTTCTCTCAGGTTTCTCTCAGTTTCCTCTCAGGTTTATCTCAGGTTTCTCTCCCCATCTTCAGAGGAAAATAAAACAGTGGTATGGCGTATTAGCTCTTTATGTCAGGTTTTCGCCAGTGATTTTATTTGTCTCTCCAAGTTTTTTGTCTTTGTGCGGTCAATTTGCAGTCTACAAATCATTTATAACTATGTTCCGGCCCCCCGACCATCCGCTCAAGAAAATATTGGCCCGCGGCTGAATGTAATTGGGGACCCCTGCTCTATATAGTGTTTGTGCTTGTGGTTGTGTGGGCTTGTGGGTGTGTGTTCTTGTGGGTGTGTGTTCTTGTGGGTGAGTGTGAGGTCCCAGTTTGGGTTTATTTTTATTTGACTGTATTTCAGACATTCTTGAGCTTCTATATGTGAGTATGAGAGGTTAGTGAGTTGTGTGAGTTCTGTTTGGGTGTGCGTGTGTGTGTGTTTTGTGTGTGCGTGCGTGCGTTTGTATGTGTGTGAGATACTAATTTGTGTGTTTGCTAGTGTGTGTGTGAGTGTGTGTGTGTGTGTATGTGTGTGTGTGTGTGTGTGTGTGTGTGTGTGTGTGTGTGTGTGTGTGTGTGTGTGTGTGTGTGTGTGTGTGTGTGTGTGTGTGCGTGCGTGCGTGCGTGCGTGCGTGCGTGCGTGCGTGCGTGCGTGCGTGCGTGCGTGCGTGCGTGCGTGCGTGCGTGCGTGCGTGCGTGCGTGTGTGTGTGTGTGTGTGTATTTGGGGAGGATCTGTGGTAGATTGATGTGCTTGGCTCTTCTCTGTTGTTTTCCATCCTTTGTTTTGTGCTGTTGTTTGGACAGACATAGGCCAGCTGGAGATTGGAATGAATGGGACTAGTAGGAGAAATCCGTTAAGTTGTGACACACAGCTATTATAAAGAAATCACACTGTGTGTGTGTGTGTCTGTGCATGCACACGTGTGTGTGTGTGTTTATTTTAGTGAGTGTATGTGAATGGCCATATCCAAGTGTGTGTGCATATTTGTGTCTGTATCTGAAAGAGCATGTATTTGCCTGAATCTGTTAGGATTGATCTGTTGTTCTGTGAGATGCAGTCATTCTAAGAGAAGCAGGTTGATGTGTTTGTACAGGGTCCTTAGCCTACAGGGACAGCTGATACATATACCTTCCCTTCCTCATAGCCAGGGCTAGACACAGGTGTATACAAAGAGGGGGGAATAAAAGAGAACGTTCAGGTTTGTTTTTCACTTGTTTCTTTTTAGGGCGTCTTTACACTACACTACTTTGACGACACATACTAGTCCCAGGATAGGTATTATTATTATATTAGAAATACTATGTCTTCTTACTCTCTGTTCTCTTCTTACTCTCTCTTCTCTTCTTACTCTCTCTTCTCTTCTTACTCTCTTCTCTTCTCTTCTTACTCTCTTCTCTTCTTACTCTCTCTTCTCTTCTTACTCTCTTCTCTTCTTACTCTCTCTTCTCTTCTTACTATCTTCTCTTCTTACTCTCTCTTCTCTTCTTACTCTCTCTTCTCTTCTTACTCTCTCTTCTCTTCTTACTCTCTCTTCTCTTCTTACTCTCTCTTCCCTTCTTACTCTCTTCTCTTCTTACTCTCTCTTCTCTTCTTACTCTCTCTTCCCTTCTTACTCTCTTCTCTTCTCTTCTTACTCTCTTCTCTTCTTACTCTCTTCTCTTCTTACTCTCTCTTCTCTTCTTACTGTCACGGACGTTGAAGGACGGGTCAGACCAAGGCGCAGCGTGAAATACATACATGTGTATTATAACGATAAACACACGAACAAAACAACGTAACGTGATGTCCTCAGGCTAAACACAATACAAGCCTACACACGGAACAAGATCCCACAACTAATGATAACAAACAGGCTACTTAAGTATGATCCCCAATCAGAGACAACGAGCGACAGCTGCCTCTGATTGGGAATCACACCCGGCCAAACATAGAAACACACAACCTAGAATGAGAACTTAGATATAACAACATAGAACTCCACACCCTGACTCAACATACTAGAGTCCCATAAGTCAGGGCGTGACAGTATCCCCCCCCCCCCAAAGGTGCGGACTCCGACCGCACAAACCTGACATAACAGGGTAGGGTCCGGGTGGACATTCCGCCTCGGAGGCGGATCCGTATCCGGGCGTGATGACCACATTCTCTCAGTCTCCCCATTGCGCCCCTGGCCTGGTCTGGACCTCGGCACGCTGCTTCCCCTCTCCTTCCTCCCACGATGTACCAAGCCCTGTCTGGACCCTGGTGTGGGAGACCCCGAACCTGGAGAGGGGCTGACGTCTGGGTCTGGACTGGAGCCGCTGACCGGAGCTGGTCTGGGCACCGGTGGAGCGGACTGCTCTGGCTCCGGAGTGGAGCTGCTGACCGGAGCTGGACTAGACCCCGGTGGAGTGGACTGCTCTGGTTCCGGAGTGGATCCGCTGACCGGAGCTGGACTAGGCACCGGTGGAGCGGACTAATCTAGCTCCGGACTGGAGCCGCTGACCGGAGCTGGACTGGGCACCGGTGGAGCGGACTGCTCTGGCTCCGGAGTGGAGTAGCTGACCGGAGCTGGACTAGACCCCGGTGGAGCGGACTGCTCTGGCTCCGGAGTGGAGCAGCTGACCGGAACTGGATTAGGCACCGGTGGAACGGGCACGGGCCGTGCCGGACTGGACACACGCACCACTGGTCTGGTGCGAAGAGCAGGCACAGGCCAGACCGGACTAGGAACACGCACCACTGGCTTGGTGCGAGGAGCAGGTACGGGCCGGGCCGGACTGGCGACATGCACCACTGGCTTGGTGCGGGGAGCAGGCATGGGCCGTACCGGACTAGGAACACGCACCACTGGTCTGGTGCGAGGAGCAGGAACGGGCCGGGCCGGACTGGCGACACGCACCACTGTCCTGGTGCGAGGAACAAAAACGGGCCGGGCCGGACTGGCGACACGCACCACTGGCTTGGTGCGGGGAGCAGGTACGGGTCGTACCGGGCTGGCGACACGCACCACTGGCTTGGTGCGAGGAACAGGAATGGGCCGTACCGGACTAGTGAGGTGCACTGGTGACACAGTGCGTAGAACCGGAGCGGGATATACTGGACCTTGGAGGCGTACTGGAGGTCTGGAGTGTACAGCTGGCACAACCTGTCCTGGCTGGATGCCGACTTTCGCACGGCACTTGCGGGGCGCTGACACAGGACGCACTGGGCTGTGAACGCGCACTGGTGACAGTGCGTAGGACTGGCGCAGGATATACTGGACCGTGGATGCCCACTTTCGCATGACACGTGCGGGGCACTGGCACAGAACGCACTGGGCTGTGCATGCGCACTGGGCTGTGCATGCGCACTGGCGATACAGTGCGTATCTCCGCATACATGGGTTCCTCAATTAACCCACGCTCCTTATGTTGCCTGACCAGCTCCTCTCTCCATGCGTCTACTTCCCTCTTCTCCATACGAGCCTCCTGCAGTGCCTCCTCTTGAATGGAGCTTTCCCGCTCTATTCTTGCTAACAGCCCCCGTAATGTGGTGGCCTCCTCTCTTACCCTGCAGATCCGATCCTTCTCTCTCTCTCGGCACTCTTCCTCCAGTGAGGACTCCTCCGGGAGCCCCAACGAGTTAGGGAACAGAAACTTATCGTCGTCGTCATCCTCCGACTCCTCAGTATAAAACTGTTCCCACTCTTCTTCCCATGGTCGTAGGGACTCAACCTGGAAACCCACCGGGTGCAGTTGTCGGGGCTCTTCTCTCTCGCTCCCCGACCACCCTTTAAGCCCCCCAATTTTTATTTATTGGGGCTGCCTCTCAGGCTTCCTCCTCGGCCGGCGCCTTCTGTGTTGCCGTTGCTCCTCACCTGCCTGGGCTTCCTTCTTTGCCCAGGGTCCTTTCCCCGCAAATATCTCCTCCCAAGACCAAATCTTTCCCACCTGTGTCCAGGGTGTTTGCTCCTGGGCACGCTGCTTGGTCCGTGTTTGGTGGGATCTTCTGTCACGGACGTTGAAGGACGGGTCAGACCAAGGCGCAGCGTGAAATGCATACATGTTTATTATAACGATAAACACACAAACAAAACAACGTAACGTGAAGTCCTCAGGCTAAACACAATACAAGCCTACACACGGAACAAGATCCCACAACTAATGATAACAAACAGGCTACTTAAGTATGATCCCCAATCAGAGACAACGAGCGACAGCTCCCTCTGATTGGGAATCAAACCTGGCCAAACATAGAAACACAAACTAGAATGAAAACATAGAAATAACAACATAGAACTCCACACCCTGACTCAACATACTAGAGTCCCAATAGTCAGGGCGTGACACTTACTCTCTCTCTTCTTACTCTCTTCTCTTCTTACTCTCTTCTCT
Organism: Coregonus lavaretus; assembly: GCF_964263955.1. Classification (NCBI taxonomy): domain Eukaryota; kingdom Metazoa; phylum Chordata; class Actinopteri; order Salmoniformes; family Salmonidae; genus Coregonus; species Coregonus lavaretus. The sequence goes on along the minus strand of NC_139990.1, from coordinate 8,888,987 downwards.
ACTTACTCTCTTCTCTTCTTACTCTCTTCTATTCTCTTCTTACTCTCCCTTCTCTTTTTAATCTCTCTCTTCTTACTCTCTCTTCTGTTCTTACTCTCTTCTCTTCTTACTCTATCTTCTCTTCTTAGTCTCTTCTCTTCTTACTCTCTCTTCTTACTCTCTCTTCTGTTCTTACTCTCTTCTCTTCTGTTCTTACTCTCTTCTCTTCTTACTCTCTCTTCTCTTCTTACTCTCTCTTCTCTTCTTACTCTCTCTTCTCTTCTTAGTCTCTTCTCTTCTTACTCTCTCTCTTCTTACTCTCTCTTCTGTTCTTACTCTCTTCTCTTCTTACTCTATCTTCTGTTCCTACTCTCTTCTCTTCTTACTCTCTCTTTTCTTCTTACTCTCTTCTCTTCTTACTCTCTCTTCTATTCTTACTCTCTTCTCTTCTTAATCTCTCTCTTCTTACTCTCTCTTCTGTTCTTACTCTCTTATCTTCTTACTCTCTCTTCTGTTCTTACTCTCTTCTCTTCTTACTCTCTCCTCTCTTCTTACTCTCTTCTCTTCTTACTCTGTCTTCCCTTCTCTTCTTACTCTCTCTTCTCTTCTCTTCTCTTCTCTTCTCTTCTCTTCTTCTCTTCTCTTCTCTTCTCTCTCTTCTCTTCTCTTCTCTTCTCTTCTCTTCTCTTCTCTTCTCTTCTCTTCTCTTCTCTTCTATTCTATTCTCTTCTCTTCTCTTCTCTTCTATTCTCTTCTCTTCTCCTCTCTTCTCTCTTCTCTCTTCTATTTCTCTTCTCCACTTATCTTGTCTTCTCCTCTTCTCTTCTCTTCTTCTCTTCTTCTCTTCTTCTCTTCTCTTCTCTTCTTACTCTCTTCTCTTCTCTTCTCTTCTCTTCTCTTCTCTTCTCTTCTCTTCTCATCTCTTCTCTTCTCTTTCTCTTCTCTTCTCTTCTCTTCTCTTCTCTTCTCTTCTCTTCTCTTCTCTTCTCTTCTCTTCTCTTCTCTCCTTCTCTTCTTCTCCTTCTCTTCTCTTCTCTCCTTCTCTTCTCTTCTCTTCTCTTCTCTTCTCTTCTCTTCTCTTCTCTTCTCTTCTCTTCTCTTCTCTTATCTTATCTTATCTTCTCTTCTCTTCTCTTCTCTTCTCTTCACTTCTCTTCTCTTCTCCTCTCTTCTCTTCTCTTCTCCTCTCTTCTCTCTTCTCTCTTCTATTTCTCTTCTCCACTTCTCTTGTCTTCTCCTCTTCTCTTCTTCTCTCTTCTCTTCTCATCTCTTATCCTCTTCTTTTCTTTTCTCTTCTATTCTTACTCTCTTCTCTTCTCTTCTTACTATCTTCTCTTCTCTTCTCTTCTCTTCTCTTCTCTTCTCTTCTCTCTTCTCTTCTCTTCTCTTCTCTTCTCTTCTCTTCTCTTCTCTTCTCTTCTCTTCTCTTCTCTTCTCTTCTCTTATCTTCTCTTCTCTTCTCTTCTCTTCCTTCTCTTCTCTTCTATTCTATTATCTCTCCTCTTCTCTTCTTATCTTCTCTTACTCTCTCTCTTTCTTACTCCCTCTTCTCTACTTACTTCTTCTCTACTTACTCGCTTCTCTTCTCTTCTCTTCTCTT